>NC_137656.1:29347959-29415459 GCF_963422515.1 Blennius ocellaris | reverse complement strand
CACACAGTATATACTCAAGCCATCTTGAGTTCAATATAGGAACTGAATAAGTGTGACAGGTTTGGCAACTGCAAGTAATGTATACTTGATGTGTGCCAACACATGCTCAGTAATAGTCATACTATAGTCATGTAGCATCTCTGGTGTGTGAGCCCTGAAACGCTTTAGCATGTAGCATGTAGCACAGCTTGGTGCTGCTGGATTCACAGAGGAGTGAAACTACTGAGCAACAATAGTCTAACTCTCCTCGTCCAAATGTCTCCGCGAATTATGTTGCTGGTATTATATATGTTAACCTACATTTTGCTTCCTCTTGATCTGTTGGCAAAACAGAATTTGTGGTTTGTCTTTCTTCTGTCATTCTCTTTATTATTAAGGAATCCCCAAACCAATGGCATTGCTCTTGCCCTGTTGCGTACCTGCGGGCGATGTTGTTGATACATGACGTCACTGAGTGCTCAGTGGGGCGACATGGCTCAGTCAGAGTGGTCGTCTCCCAATCAGAAAACTGCTGGTTCGATTTCCATTTAATAATAATAACACAGGTTTTATACATTGGTTTTCTACACACTCACAGACACTTTACATTGCATTATTCATTCACTCCATACTGGATGGTGGTGAACTACGTCTGTAGCCTCAGCTGCTCTGGAGACTGATGGAAGAGAGGCGGCCATTTTGGACCATTGGCCCCTCGACCACCACCAACCACTCTCTCTCTCTCTCTCTCTCTCTCTCTCTGACCACCACCAACCACTCTCTCTCTCACTACATTCACCCTCTGACCACCACCAACCACTCTCTCTCTCACTACATTCACCCTCTGACCACCACCAACCACTCTCTCTATCACTACATTCACCCTCTGACCACCACCAACCACTCTCTCTCTCACTACATTCACCCTCTGTCCACCACCAACCACTCTCTCTCTCACTACATTCACCCTCTGTCCACCACCAACCACTCTCTCTCTCTCTCTCACTCTCTGACCTCCACCAACCACTCTCTCTCTCACTACATTCACCCTCTGACCACCACCAACCACTCTCTCTCTCACTACATTCACCCTCTGTCCACCACCAACCACTCTCTCTCTCACTACATTCACCCTCTGACCACCACCAACCACTCTCTCTATCACTACATTCACCCTCTGACCACCACCAACCACTCTCTCTCTCACTACATTCACCCTCTGTCCACCACCAACCACTCTCTCTCTCACTACATTCACCCTCTGTCCACCAACCACTCTCTCTCTCACTACATTCACCCTCTGACCACCACCAACCACTCTCTCTCTCACTACATTCACCCTCTGTCCATCACCAACCACTCTCTCTCTCACTACATGCACCCTCTGACCACCACCAACCACTCTCTCTCTCACTACATTCACCCTCTGACCACCACCAACCACTCTCTCTCTCACTACATTCACCCTCTGACCACCACCAACCACTCTCTCTCTCACTACATTCACCCTCTGACCACAACCAACCACTCTCTCTCTCACTACATTCACCCTCTGACCACCACCAACCACTCTCTCTCACTACATTCACCCTCTGACCACCACCAACCACTCTCTCTCACTACATTCACCCTCTGACCACCACCAACCACTCTCTCTCTCTCTCTCTCACTCTCTCACCCTCTGACCACCACCAACCACTCTCTCTCTCACTACATTCACCCTCTGACCACCACCAACCACTCACTCTCTCACTACATTCACCCTCTGACCACCACCAACCACTCTCTCTCTCACTACATTCACCCTCTGACCACCACCAACCACTCTCTCTCTCACTACATTCACCCTCTGTCTACCACCAACCACTCTCTCTCTCACTACATTCACCCTCTGACCACCACCAACCACTCTCTCTCACTACATTCACCCTCTGACCACCACCAACCACTCTCTCTCACTACATTCACCCTCTGACCACCACCAACCACTCTCTCTCTCTCTCTCTCACTCTCTCACCCTCTGACCACCACCAACCACTCTCTCTCTCACTACATTCACCCTCTGACCACCACCAACCACTCACTCTCTCACTACATTCACCCTCTGACCACCACCAACCACTCTCTCTCTCACTACATTCACCCTCTGACCACCACCAACCACTCTCTCTCTCACTACATTCACCCTCTGACCACCACCAACCACTCACTCTCTCACTACATTCACCCTCTGACCACCACCAACCACTCTCTCTCTCACTACATTCACCCTCTGTCCACCACCAACCACTCTCTCTCTCACTACATTCACCCTCTGACCACCACCAACCACTCTCTCTCTCACTACATTCACCCTCTGACCACCACCAACCACTCTCTCTCTCACTACATTCACCCTCTGACCACCACCAACCACTCTCTCTCTCACTACATTCACCCTCTGTCCATCACCAACCACTCTCTCTCTCACTACATTCACCCTCTGACCACAACCAACCACTCTCTCTCTCACTACATTCACCCTCTGACCACCACCAACCACTCTCTCTCACTACATTCACCCTCTGACCACCACCAACCACTCTCTCTCACTACATTCACCCTCTGACCACCACCAACCACTCTCTCTCTCTCTCTCTCACTCTCTCACCCTCTGACCACCACCAACCACTCTCTCTCTCACTACATTCACCCTCTGACCACCACCAACCACTCACTCTCTCACTACATTCACCCTCTGACCACCACCAACCACTCTCTCTCTCACTACATTCACCCTCTGACCACCACCAACCACTCTCTCTCTCACTACATTCACCCTCTGTCTACCACCAACCACTCTCTCTCTCACTACATTCACCCTCTGACCACCACCAACCACTCTCTCTCACTACATTCACCCTCTGACCACCACCAACCACTCTCTCTCACTACATTCACCCTCTGACCACCACCAACCACTCTCTCTCTCTCTCTCTCACTCTCTCACCCTCTGACCACCACCAACCACTCTCTCTCTCACTACATTCACCCTCTGACCACCACCAACCACTCACTCTCTCACTACATTCACCCTCTGACCACCACCAACCACTCTCTCTCTCACTACATTCACCCTCTGACCACCACCAACCACTCTCTCTCTCACTACATTCACCCTCTGACCACCACCAACCACTCACTCTCTCACTACATTCACCCTCTGACCACCACCAACCACTCTCTCTCTCACTACATTCACCCTCTGTCCACCACCAACCACTCTCTCTCTCACTACATTCACCCTCTGACCACCACCAACCACTCTCTCTCTCACTACATTCACCCTCTGACCACCACCAACCACTCTCTCTCTCACTACATTCACCCTCTGACCACCACCAACCACTCTCTCTCTCACTACATTCACCCTCTGTCCATCACCAACCACTCACTCTCTCACTACATTCACCCTCTGACCACCATGGTGGTCAGAGGGTGAATGTAGTGAGAGAGAGAGTGGTTGGTGGGGACCGATGGTGCAGATTAGCAGCCTCACTCCATCAGTGTGCTCCAGAGAAGCTGAGGCTGCAGACGTAGTTTACCACCATCCAGTATGGAATCAATGAATAATACAATGTAAAGCATCTTTGAGTGTCTAGAAAAGCGCTGTATAAAACCTGTACATTATTGCTCGCTTGCTTGTATTGTAGAGCTTTTCATGAGTATCACACAGTATCAGACCTAATACTGTTATCAGTATCGTGCATCACAACTCATAAATACAAACACTATGAATCTGCTATATGCAGCTATGTATAAGATAGATCTGTGATCTGTTCATCACAATATAAACTTATCCAAACATAAACATCTCATATGGTGATATTTATTTGCTAGTTTTCAGGCTTCAACACAATGTGCGACTACGTCTGCCAAGGATGGAATAAAATCATCGGCGTAGATTCATCTGTATGTCTGTTAGCAAGATTACGTCAAAACTACTGCACTGATTTTGGCGAGATTTTCAACACGGATAGATCTTAAGCCATGAAAGATTCAATAAAATATTGGAGGTGATCTGTAGACTTTTTTTTATTTCCCTACATCCAAGTCCACCTCTGGGGCTGTCAGAAATCTTTCATCAATGTATATCATCTTGAGCTAGCGACAGTTATTTCAAAAAGGGAGTAAATGTTCAAGTTCACCATAATTGAGCAATTCGCGACGCATTTAAGTGAAAGTAAAAAGCTCTGTAAAGGAGAATGATAAATTGACATCAGTTGGTGCTTTATACCAGTGAGCATCTCCAGCCCATTGTTTGGGTATCACACTGGTGATGCATTGATTAGTAGTTGAGGCAGCAGTCATAATGTCCACATGTTGTGTCGCGACAATCTCAGACCATTTTCTCAACAACCATGAAAACCTAAGTCCTCAGACCGCCAGAAAAGTTACTGTCATGATTGCTCATCTCGTCTCAGACAGACTAAAATCACAAACTATGAAGATGCTTTTTCAGTATATTAATTAGTTTGCATCTGCGCTGATCTTAGAATTAAGTTTCTAGACTATCCCACGGTCTTTAATATCTCCTCCGTGTTCGACTGTCTGAGCGTCCATCATTATACTGGGAACGTCACTTGCGTCCAGCACTCAGCCAAAGTTACACAGGCTCACTTTGAAAGTACTGTAGTTAAAACAAACGCGGGTCAATAAATAGTTATTTCAACGGGTACATAAGTGAATGTAAATATGAAAACAAGGACGGCGACTGTAAACAGGCTGTCGAGTGGTTTTCTGATGTACAATGGATATCAGAAATGAAACCTCTCGACAAAAGGAGGAAAAAAAAGTTTCGCATTATATGAGACAAAACCATGTTTGATTCAAAACAAATACATGAACTTATCCAGCTTTGATAAATCATAATCGATGAGAGCAAACTTTAAAGCAATAAAGGCTGAAACAGTAAGTGAACAGAAGTGTATTAAGTTTGGGTCAAAGCAGCTTTTCTGTGCTGATGTGGAGAACAGATGAGGCCATTCCCCCTCCGGAGACACAGAGGACGTAAAAGACTCAAGGAAGGTATTATCTAATGTCCAATTACACTCCCATGCCTCCATCCCCCCCTCTCTCTCTTACCTTTCGGCCTCCCACCTTCGTTCCCTCTCCTTAGCATGACGAGGACACAAGTGATAAACCAGGAGCAGAGAGCCGGTAGTTTACATGGCCCTGGAGCCCATTATGTTGCCCACAATAGGCTGGAGGCCTGGACGTGCTGTGAATAGGTAATGGCCTGGAGATCCTGGGCCTGGCCTGCTGCTCAATGAGCCTGAGACAGCCGGGTGGGAGACGGGCAATAGAGATACCTCGTCAGCCCAGCGTGGAGCAGGATGGTCGTAGCCGGGGGGAGGCGGGGGAGGATGGGAGAGTGGGAGTGAGTGAGTGAGAAGAGAAGGAGGGTGGCGTAAATGCCCCTTACATAAGGTAGGGCATGAATAATAACACACAGAGACTAGTGAAAGGTAACTGGGATGCAGGGATTTGCTTTATCGGCACAGAAATATGAGCCTATAATGTAGTGTGTGCAAAGAAACCAACATGAGCTCAGTCCCATAGCCGCATGTAGCCTACAAGCTGCTTTGTGTCAGACCGTGCTGCTCACTCACTCGGACCGCACCTTCCCAAGTTAGCCATCCACTCGCGCAATCTGCACCTAATAACTGCAAGGTTTAGCCCACGATGAAGATCTGTCTTCATTGAGCTGGAAAAGCTGTAGCGTCGCAGAGCATTTTTCCTAACGGCGCACTCCCTCATCTATGAAAGTGCCATAGAGCCCCTCAGACAATTAGGTAGGGAAAAGCTTTATGACCGTTAGAGTCACTCAGCGAGCGGCACTCTTACCGCCAGCACCGCCAGGAGCGCTGGCTCGTGCAGAAAGGTAATTACGGAGCCTCTCATAATGACACGGAGGAAGCTTGCGTCATAACACCCACAGCCTTTTATCATTGCGCTGTAATTAATTATCATCCTTTACTCTTTGATTCATCCCACTATTCATAACATATTCATGCATTCAAGAGAAATTATCATTTTCTTCAGGAATTAATCAGAAAGGAGGAAGAACTGGTCGTCACTCGATGGATGATCAAAGGCAGTGTTTGTCTACCTCGCCGTGTGGCGGCTGAGCTCGGGGCGAGCCGCGGTGGCTGAGGACCGCCGTAACGACGAGACACCGAGCTCAGCCCAGCCTCCGGTCTGGACCGTCGTCTCCTGCAAGCTTTTCAAGAGAGCAAAACAAAACCTGCAGATGTTTTTGAGGAACGGGGCAAACGAGTAAAACAACCCGAACATCTGTGAGCAGCTTTCTTTTGTTATTTTGATCAATTCTGGACTGACAGGAGTGCAGGAGTGAGTTCTAGGGTCCAAACTAACAGTTTGAGCAGTACTTTGGCCTTGGCAGGAACCAACATTCACAGTTTTGCCCTTTCTCTTATAGTTTTACAGTTTCAATGCTTTTCCATGTGGTTAACTCCTAAAATTCAAAGAAATAGACAACAAAATATATCAAATGCCAATCGTGTCCAAATGCTATGTCAAATTGCCAGTGCTGTAATCTGCAGGTGTGCCAGATCTCAAAGCAAGCTGAATCAAGTTTAGTTGATCAATGTGATTCAATTTGCTTTAAAGAAACATATCACTGGTTTAACCATTTGAAAGTGAGCTTTTCCAAAGAATTCTTATCAAAACTGAAGAAAAGAGTGTACATCTCTCACCGTGAAGTCGAGTTGAATTATATTAGTGTCACAAGAAGTGAAATAGGTGTTTGATTTGTCCAAAATGTGTCCAGCGAGTTGACAAAATGTCCCTACAGGAACTGTGAGAGTTCATAATTCACTTATTTAATGTTGGAGGAGTTGAAGATGGCATATGTATTGTTGTAGTTGATGTAGTTGTGATTACTTGGTGTTTTCTGCTGATTGTGAACTTGAGTGATGAGCGGGTCACGGAGTGAGTGAGTGATACAGTTTAAACTAATATTGAGAATTTATGGTAGGGTTGAACAGTTTCAAGAATTCATTGTTTCTGTTTCTCATTTTGTATATAGAGCACATTTGCCCAGAAAAAACAAATTCAGGTGATTCATGATTGAGATATAAAAAAACGTTTGCAAAAAAAGGACAGGTCATTATTACATCCCCAGTAGCACATTAAACCTTCAGTACATTCATGAAGTTTCAACAAATTCTTATTTTGGAGGATTTGCCGATATCTTTTTCTGATATGTTGATGTCATATATCATATGCTGACATATGTACGAATGAGTAGTTTAACTACAGACAAAGCCAACATTTCTGTGGCAGAGTAATGAGAATATTATGTGAGTTCTATCATGATGACTCACTATGAGTTGCAAAAACAAGTTGTTAACATGGTGCAAGCTTAGTTTTTTGCTTTCAGGTACAATTAAACCTCAAGTATTTGTTAATGGAGAATATGGATACCGGTACTTTGTGTGAAAACTGATTGATGCATATGACATGCCAATTATATTGTGTATCTCCAGGCTGTTCGGCCACATGGGAATAATAGAAATGGTTTTTTTTCTGCATGGTGGATGTATCAGCTGGTCTTACTGGATGGTTTCTGTAATCTACTGAAAAACTAACAAGTCAAACGGGCACTCGGTAGAGCGCATACTTTCCGCTACGCCACATATGTCACCTTGGAAACCAATTTTATTTGATCCACCACACCTCTCCTTCCTTCATTTGTGAGGGTTGTTTGAATTGCTTCATGTTGTTTCATTGTTAAGTTAAATGATGCTGTGTTGATTCCCATTCTGTTGCGTTGCCTATGTGATTGGCTGAAAGTGGAGTGGGGGCAGAGCTAGCAGTGTGCTAGCAGACAGCTAACGGCAGCGACTACTGACAGCACCGGGGAGCTCCAACCTGTCGACGACAGAGAAAAGACTGTTTTATGCTTGATGCACCGGCGCGACGTGCAGAACGTAGACGTGAGGAATCAGCATGAGAGAACGTGTGCACCATTTATACCACAAGCGGCTCCTGCTCCCAACCTGCAGGGGGCAGTGCATCACTAACACACTTCCACCGCAGTATTAAGTTAGAGCAGAAGAAGTAGACTTGTTCTCTGTGACACCAGCAGGAGGTCCTGCAGTGGAGAACGCAGCATCAACTATTGTTTCAAAGAACATTTTCCCTCTCTGGAAGTCTGACACTGAAGCAAATTGACGTCTAGGAGTCAAATCTTGTGTTTCCGGAGTTCCAAGATGGATGTGAAGCTTTATGCTTTTTGTGTCTTTATCACTGTCTTCAGTCCTTTTTGTCCACACGTCTCCGTCCATGTAGTCAGAAACATCTGGAGGTGACGTCAGTGAACAGGACAGCATGGAGAGGCGTGGCACTGAAATGATGTCATTTGGCCACACGGAGCCGTGAGGAGCTCGCGGACACGTCAAGCATAAAACAGCCTTAAATGTCTGACCTCCCCAGGAGCTGCTGGGACCCAGAATCAAATGGATGGAACCTTGATGATGACAAAAACCATCCCTGAACAGAGGATGCCCTTAATTGTTTTTACAAAAAGTTGGTAAAATACATACATACATACACACAGGCTTGTGAATGTCCAAACACTACATTGGCAATTCATTGAATCTCCTTGCAATACGACAACAAGATGCAAGGAAATTATACCAAAAATGTAAATAGAAAATAAGAAGCTGCAGTTCTGTATGGTACGAGAGGCAATACTCATAAGCAGCACATTTAACAAAAAGTTCACATTTGGCTAATAATCTAGTAGAATTATGCATCACTTTATGTTTCTTCTTTTTGTCCTCTTAAAAAGCACAAAAAACAGGTCTTTTCACAGCGGTGAGGTTTGGAACCAGATTACTATCATGGTCGGCCTTTCACAACTGTTTATGCAACAAAAAAAAAAGCAAACTATTATTTGGCAGAAGCAGCTGCTGTAAACAGACAATATCTGACTCTCACTGAGTCATATTCAATGTAAATAACATGAAAAAATAAAATTGAAATAAAATACACTTCTGAAAACAGATGTGTCTGTAAATGCAACTCTCACTGCAACACCTAACTTTGTGCTTTATTCCATGTGGTGAGATGAGTTAGTCCACATGTTCATGAAGAAGCAGACGGCCTCTGCTGTCACAATAATATCGTGATATTGTCAATACCACCTGCTGTGCTGAACACTAGTTCAGGTTTAGCAGCATGACATTCTTTACAGACTGTCTAAGTCTTGTCAAGTTTGCCATCTTTGTTGTAAAAGCTAAAGTACTTCTAAACACCTGATTTGAAGTGTTTCAGTGTCTTAGATGACATGTACTACTCACATGTGTTGATTTATAAAGTGGTTTTTGAATTATTTATGAATTAATACATTTTTGTAAATAAACGCCTGTTAACTGAATTGAAGCATTCCTGGTAATTATTGTGTATTTATTATTGACATCCACTGGTCTGTAACACTGTGCTAGAATCTTACACCTTCACTTTTATTTAAGATTGTTATATTTCACACAGAAATATTAACTAACTTGAATAAACATTTTTAAAAATGAGACTGATATTTTGGTATTAGCTATTTCCAGATTCTCTGGTGGTGCCTCTTTTATTATTAACGAATAAATAATATATTTATTCAAATTAAAACATTTTCATTATTTAAATTATTTTTGACAATTTATTAACTTTGAGTAATTAATCAATTACTTTAGTTAATTTGTTAATGAGTAAATGGCAGTTTACTTCCATTAACAATTTATATTTTTCATAAAATGACTTCCAGTGATTTATTACTTTCAGTAATCTATTACTTACTATAATGTAATGCTAATAACCAACCATAAATCCCACTACATACAGTCATACATACAGTCATACATACATACATACCAAAATGCACGTGGACAAAAACATAACTTTCACCCCAACAGCTGTTGGCGAAGGTAATAACTAAATACTCTCGTTAAAAACTTTGTTCATAATTTGTCCACACATAGGACGGCCTGGATATTGTTTTTACGCTAAATCTGAACTACAGTTACAATGAAAGGCAGCGATACATTGTGCCAGCGATAGGATCACATGACCCACACATTTGGCTCAAAGTTTATGCCAGATACAGTGAATCCTGCAACTGGAGCACCTTGCTCATGTACACACACGGCTTTCTTTTCTTACCTGTGGACCGCCACTGCCCTGAAAGTGGATTTGGCTGCTGCTTCCATTCACAGAGTTTTGAGGTGAAAACCACCAGAAAAACCTCAGGTGCAACTAGAACTTTATTTTAATGCATCAGATCTGTTTGTCTCAGGGACATGCAGAAGTTGTACCTACAGTTTTCACATAAATGCAGGTGTATGGCGACCAGAAGTGTTCCTGAATGCCTCACGGCTGCTCTGCGACACCAGCTAAAGAGATTCTGAGGAGATTCTGATACTCATTCAAGTAACAATGCTGTCAGTACAGTGATGCAAAAAAAACTTAAGGCTGCGTGATGAACTCTCTTCAGCAAAGAGATGCAACTCAGCCAATCAGAGGCCTGGATGAGCTGTTGAAAGTCACACGTAGGTGAACCACAGCAGCCATTTTGAAATCTCCTCTTTTAAGTTCATGGAGTCAATAAACTGCCGTGGAGTCAAGATACTGCCCACACTCACACAGAAAACAACCACCGCCACCACCAGCAATGGCAACATACCTAAAAACATTGTCTTCCCTCACATCATC
This sequence comes from Blennius ocellaris, assembly GCF_963422515.1. Lineage (NCBI taxonomy): Eukaryota > Metazoa > Chordata > Actinopteri > Blenniiformes > Blenniidae > Blennius > Blennius ocellaris. The sequence goes on along the minus strand of NC_137656.1, from coordinate 29,404,713 downwards.
ACTTCCCAACCTCAGGGGAAGAAATGGCACAGTTAGACTCATAAACAGGTGTCCGCCGGCCCCCAGTTCGCAGAGCTTTAATAGCTGTTTGATGTTTTTGATGTCTAGTCAGCTTGATCGTACCTTGCTGCTTGATAATGAGGGCCAATAATGAGTCCGGAGCTTGAGGGGTTAATGGTATGTAACCGGCAGAGCTGCTAATTACACGTTACAAACTATTTATCAGAATCTCCATCTGCGCTAGCACCACAGCTCTCATTGTGCACGCTAAATTACTCCACGGATTATCATTGTAAAGCAAGTTTCAGCAATTAGGGACCCATACTGCTGTTTTTTTTTTCTGAGAGCACCAAATGACATCAAGAGAGGAGAAAAATAGAATGACTGGTTAATTTGGGCCTGAAATTCAGATTCGTATAGTCCGGATGTGGGAGAGAGGGTGGGGTGGGATGGGATGGGTAGGGGGCTCTGAACACAAGGAATCTGTCACTGTTTCCTTTTTTTTCCTTTTTTTTATTCCAAGCTTCACAAAGGTTTATCCTGAGGGGAGTTTACACTTTAAAGTGAGAGGGGAGGTGTAAATTGCATGGAGTAGCCCGCACAGTCTTGGCGAGGACTGTTTTCTGTGCGTCTGGATGGTGGCAGGAGCTCTGTGTGAAAGTTGTGTGAACGCCAGGGTCCGACGGGCCCGTCCCTCCAGTGATCGGTTATTTGAGAAATAACTGTCACATCCCTCAGCCCCAAAGGTGTGCCTGAGACCATGGAGACGTGTACCATCCCCTCTTCTCCACCGTAAATTTTTATTAAAATTACCTTCATTATAAGACCATGTTCATTATAAAACCAAAAACGCCGGTCTCCCAGGGCCGTGTGGATTAATAAGGACAGCGGTGTATTTTAAGCCGTAAACTCAGCTCCTCACTGTCCTTAATCTCCTTCCTACTTCACAAGGCCAAATTAACACCTCTCCTCAGCTCTGACGGGACCTCATTAGCAAACTTCCAGGGAAAGAAAAGAAGAGAGCAGAACGAAAAAGAGGAGAAGAAGGAGGGAAGCGACCAATGACAGCCACCAGCTCTGGGATTAACCCTTTCTCCTCCTCCAGCGCCGCAGAAAAACTAGGTCGGCACCGTGTTTCTAATCAGTCGCCTGGTTAGTGATAATTAGAAGGCGAGATTGGACGGGAGAAGAGAGGAAAAGTGGGTGGGGAACATTGAAATGAAAAAAGAAAAGAAAGAGAACCTGTCATGTCGCAAACACTTCAAAGGAGCCAACTTCTCCTTTAGAAGTGGCAGGATGAGGGTCCAAATACCACGAGGCGCTCCTCTGGGCCTCTGAACGGCGGCGGGGGGTGAAGAGGACCCAGATCTTACTCACACGTATACATCCTTGCACGCATGCACGCACACGCAGATGCACACACACACACACACACACACACAAATGTCAGGACTTTTCTATCATTCGCCACCTGTACAGTGCAGCTGCAGGGGAGCTTTAGTCGATCCCAAACCACACAGCCAAACAAGCACATCCAACTCCACCTTCTCCTCGGCGCTCTCCCCTGCAGCAGCAGGTCCAGGTCCCACAGCTTACGCCGAGGTCGCGCCGACTACCGCTGGGTAAAGTTCACAAGCCTCTGCAAGCTGTTTGACATTACCAATAAGGTCAAAGTGTATCAGAAAACACCAGAGGATTAGATTATTATGGTGCGACGGAGTCGCGTGCTCGCACAGTGCAGCTCACGATTAAAAAAAAACAGCCGAGGGTTTTTCTTCCATGGCAAGCTGGCTTACTTATCAATGCGCAGAGCAGAAGCCGTGGAAGTTACACAAGAGAGACCGAGAAGTACCCAGAGAGGCCGGCAGCTAACAAGGAAAGAAAAAAAATCATCTCTCATTATCAGCCATCTATTTTATCTACTATGAAACATCTCCAGACTCCCAGTTGTCAGACATCAATGGTGCTTAAATTAATCCTTTGGGTTCCTGTTTGCACAATAAAGATATAGAAGGGCGCTTCTGATATTTGTGCAACTTTACAGTGAGAGTAATTGAATTAGCACAGAAATCAACCACCAAGTGCGTGCCGTGTGCAGAACTGAACGTGATGGCTCCTGCTAGGGAACGCAGACTGCTCGGGCACAGTCAATTATAAAGCATTAAAAAGAAGCTGCCAATAATCACTTCCAGGAGATCTGAACAATCCATGCTGAGTGTTCTCATGTTTACCGATGATGGTGCTTTCAGGTTAGCGCTGGAGCGGAGTTTAGACGAGGAGGGGGAGTGGGGAGAACGAGACTGGAAACATATTTGCGGTATCATTTCCATAAGACTCTGCTTTGCGGAGCATAACGCGGCTCACAAATGTGATTTATGACCTTGGTTTAATGGCCGGAGCAGAGTCTTGGTAGGTATCAGATGACTTTTTCCAATATGGCGACGTCAGAGGGGGCACAGCGAATGTACCATCACAACAGGAAATGAGGGCTTGTCTCAGCCAAGAAAATATGAGAAGCCAGATATCTGATCATCTAATGGCAGATAGATGCTACTTCACTTTGACAGAAAAGGCATCAGTCAATAAGCACCAGATGAGCAGCAACATGAAAAGCATGCCATGGATTCCTCGCCCATATCTATCAAATCATTCATTCCAGGAGCACGCAGCGCTCGCCCTGGTCAATGCACATGCAATATCCAGCAGCAGTGTCTCCTTTCAGTAAACTAGCAGATAAAATGGAGGAAATCATTGATAGAAATACTACAATCAGGGGTGGAAGTGAGGGATTACGAATACTCAGATTACTGCACTTTAGGTATTATTTTTGCATAATTGCAGTTTAGGAATAATCTTTTTTTGTTGTAATGAATGTTACACCATTTACATCACGTAATCTACTACTTCTAAAGTCACTAATAGTAAAACCTTTTATTTACAGTAACTTTTAACTTTTAACAGGGAACATTTCTGTTTCATATTGCAGGGCCGTGCATTTAACCACTGCACTACCATCTCTCGCCTCACGCCTCTCCTGGGTTCAAATATGGCGCGGGGCTTTTCTGTATGGAGTTTGCATGTTGTGTGTAGAAGCCACGTGTGTGAGCGGGTTTCCTCTGGGTACTCCCACACTCCCCAAAAACATGCACACTGGGGGTCTGAGTAAGATCCTCGCCCCCCAGCTACCGCTGAGTGCTGCTCCGTTGCTGCGACTGATGGGTCAATTCGGAAAGGGAAATAAAATTAATAAATATTGTTCGCAAAATCAACTTGTCAGTAGGGCTGCACAATGTATCAGAAACACGCACGCACGCACACACACACACACAGAGAATACAATGACCCATAAAGTTGTTGAAGAACGTGCGATGGGGAAACACGATGCTTAGTAACAGTTGATGTATATTACAAAAGGAGAACGAGTCCTGTTAACATGGATTAATTGTGAATAATATTGTTATCACAATATGCAACGTTATTATATTTAAAGAGTGTTTTCTTTTTTTTCAAATTTAGTTTACCTGCACTTGTTTTAATTTATAGTCAACCTTAACTACACACACTCGGGTTGGTTAGGGATCTTGCTCACAATGGTAACTTATGTGGTAATCAAACTTTCTTCCAAAGCTTCAAGACCAAATAAAAAAAAACCTCTTGCTGATCATCAGAAAAATTGGCTTTGAATGTTAACTGAATCTAATGCTATTGATGATGATGTAATTAAACAGCAAAGTTTTTCCTGGAGCCTGAATGTTACAGTCTGGCCTTCAGACTGTGTAGTTTCATCTGTCTCATAAGTTTATTAGCTGCTCCGCTGTGCAACATGGATTTCCTCAACATGACTAAAACTGTAGGTTTGGCTGCACGACGTCGTTCTTCACTAGAACAACAGTGTTCTTCAGTCTGCAAATACTGGACCTTTGAGAGTAGGGGCATGGAGCAACAAACTGCCTTTATCGAAATCTGTTTGGTTTACTTATGTTTGTGTCACTTTTGTCATATAGTTATCATCTGCCACAATCATGCAGTCATAAGTCACATTCATTCATTCATTCATGTTCCTTTCATGAAAGAAAGAAAAAATGTACTACACCCTAAATTACCTGATAAACACCTCCATGGTTAGAAGGGAACAGCCAGAAGAAAGAAATGTGTTATGTTTACCTGCCCCTTACTTAAGAAAATAAAAAATTATATATTTTTCAAAAGTCTACACTTTCCACAGAGTGAACATAGAACACAAAACAAACTAACCAACAAAAGCCCACGTCATTCCCGAACCAAGCTTTCTTTAACTTAAGGAATATTTGAACAACTTTTTAAATCATGTGCTAACATCTTAGGCCCCGTTTACGTGACAATAGTGCTCGGAGCCCTTGAAAACTAAACTTTTTGGAAACGCCCCGACTCCATCTCCGTGGAAACGGGGGTAACTGCTACTGTGCACCATGGTTGTAATAAATAGTTGTTCAGTAGAAGTACAATAAGAACAATGTTTCCTCCAGAGCATCATGACTCCCAGTCCATATCCTCCTGGACTTCGTAGTTTTATTTTGACAGTCACCGTAATAACAATCCAACTTGGTCACCAACTTTTGTGTTGTCACGTAAACAGGGCCAAAGCCTTGTGTCTCTGGTGTCACCTTCAAGAGGGCCAAGACTCCATGTTGGTAACTACTGTAACATAAGCTAGTATTTTCAACAGTTTAATACTGGAAGCTTTGATTCTGCTGCTTCCTCACCACAGCAAGTCCTGGAACTTCTGCCGTATCACTGCTGCACCAAGGATTCAAACCGGGGTCCCCACACACAAGGGTAAGACTTTATCAAACCCCTGCTGTTTTTTCAGTCCGTCTGTTTCATCTTTCAGAATCTGTACTTCCATTAAAAATAAAAAATAAAAAGAAACCCACAAATGTTAAGAAGTGTGACTCACCTGGGCCTGGAAGCTCTTGAGAACAGGTGCCACCATATCCCGGACTTCCTGTTCGTGGACAGAAAAAGTAAACTCTGTCTCAGCATTTTTCATTTTGCACCTGTTTTAGGAGTCAACACAAACGGCTTCATGAGAAACCTTTAATGGTTCTCAGCAGATCTTCTCTTTTACAGTGTGTGTGTGTGTGTGTGTGTGTGTGTGTGTGTGTGTGTGTGTGTGTGTGTGTGTGTGTGTGTGTGTGTGTGTGTGTGTGTGGCGGGGGGGGGGGGGGGGTATTAGTGGTTAAACCTAAAGGGTTTTGAGTGGGCATGTTTGAAAAGTGGGGCTTTCCAGTGGCTGGTGTTAGAGCTCAGAGATCCAGACTGGTGCGAGCTCTCACAGCCTCAGGTAAGGGGATTGTGCTGCCACTGGTGACAGCCTGATCCCGTCTTAAACGCCTGTATTATACTGACAAGATTACAGCACTACACTACACACCGAGATCCGAGACTGGCAGGCAGCATAGCAAATCGCCCGAGGGTTCATTTATAAAATATAAACATTTTCTTTGACTTCAGCCTACATGTCAATGAATGATCGTTTCAAAGACGATGAGAAAGAAGGACAAAATCATATCTATATCGTTCTCGGCTTCAGCTTTTCACGTATTCAGCTCAATCTACCTTAATTGCTATTTTGTCATACAAACCTAAGGTGGAATTAGGTCTCGGCACATTCAAAATGTAAAGCAGCAGAAAATAGAAACACGTTGATGCACAGATGGCTGCTCGGTCAGCGTTAAGATGCCTCTCTAGCTCAAAATAAACTGTTAACGGATTATTGTCAGTGGCTGCAGAATTAGTAAGAAAAATGCCACAGAAGAGTTCGAGAGGTTGTAAGTTTACTGTAATGGCTGTGGAACATTTGAATAATGTGTGTGAAGAGGTGTTGGGGCGACAGGGTGGGATACTTCGTGTTGCACATAAAGTGATTTTCACAATGAAAAACGACGCGGCTTTGCAATTCAGACTGGATCTTTCACTAAATTTCAGGTGGAAAAAGTTGTGTATAACTAATTTATTCATGGCTATTTTATTACTTTCTATTTTATTACTATATTTTATTTATTTGAGTGTTTAGCGTTTCCCCCACATAGCTTTCACAACTCCTGTACATTCTTTATTGTGTACAGCACATTTTGTTCAGTTCTATTTGAATGCTCGCCGCCGCTGTCTCCTTCAGCGTTCCAATTCCGATGTTGGCGGCACCGACCCGGTTCTCGGGAGACTCAGGTGACTGTCATACCTTCCTCACCCAGTGCTGGTTACACTATGAACTACCGGCTTCCTGCTGTCCCTCAGACTGCACACAGGTCGCTTTTGCCATCTCCCACCTGACCGGCCGTGCTGAGGCATGGGCGGCTGCCGAGTGGGAACGCCAATCGCCGCTCTCTGACTACTTCTAGGAGTTCTCCGAGGTTCTCCGTCAGGCGTTGCAGAATGTGCCTCCTGGCTGGAAGCAGCACAACTAGCAGGGATCCCAACGTGTTTTGGACAACGAAAGTTCGAAAGAGGTGGAGTTCCGCATGCTAGCGGCCCAGTCCAACTGGAACCAAGACGCCCTTGTGGATATGTTTATTAACGGTCTCTCCAGCCCCGTCCTCGACCAGATGGCACCGTTAGAGACCCAAAACAGCTTGGAGGAAGTCATCGCCGTGACAGCCCGGATTGATTGTCGGCAGCAAGAGCAGGCAGAGCACCTCCGTGAGCGAGGGAGTCCTACCGAGCCCAGGAGCCAGCGATTCTCCTCTTCTCCAGGTCCCAGCATCTCTGTTCAGTCCCCTCCCCCTCTCTCGTACCCTCTTCCCCTCATCTCTTCTGCTTTTGAGGCGTTTCAGGGAGCCCAGATTTTCTCCAAACTGGATCTCCACGACGCTCACCACTTGGTGCAGATCAGGGAAGGGGACGAATGGAAGACCACATTCAACACCCCCACTGGGCACTATGAGTACTTAGTTATGCCGTTTGGCCTCACCAATGCCCCCGCCGTCTTTCAGTTGCTTGCCATTGGTGTCCTCAGGGACATGTTGGATACATTTGTGTTTGTTTACCTTGACGATATTCTCATTTTGTCGCCCAGATCTCCCCTAATAAAATGCTCACATACATCAGGTACTCGGCTGGCTGCTGGAGAACCAGCTATTCGTCAAGGCTGAGAAATGCTTGTGCATGTGTCCCAGGTGTCCCAGGTGTCCTGTCTGGAGTACGTTGTGGGGGAGGGTCAGTTCGGTATGGACCCGGAGAAGGTCAGAGCCGTCAAAGGAGCCCACCCCGTCCTGCAGATAGGACCTGCAGTAGTTTTTGAGGTCTGCCAATTTGTATACGCTGTTAATGCAGGTTTTCAGCTCTGTAGTGGCCCCACTCCTTTCCCTGACCTCGTACCGGGTGCAGTTCTCCTGGATGCCCACAGCCGACACTGCTTTTTGATGGCTTAAGCAGCTATTTTCCTCGGCTCCCATGTTAATGATTCCAGACCCCGAAAGGCAGTTTGTTGTGGAGGTCAACGTTTCCCATCTCAGGCTGAGGGCGGTGCTCTCCCAGCTTAGGGCTGGGGATAATCGCGTCCACCCCTGCGCCTTCCTCTCCAGGAAGCTGTCTCCTGCAGAGAGGAACTACGATGTGGGGAATCGGGAGCTGCTGGCAGTCAAGTTGCCGTTGGAGGAGTGGAGACACTGGCTGGAGGGTTCCAAGGTGCCCTTTGTGGTCTGGACCGACCACAAGAATTTAGAGTACCTGAGGACCGCTCGAAGATTAAACTCCCGTTAGGCCAGGTGGGCCCTCTTCTTTAACCGATTCAACTTCTCGCTGTCTTACCATCCAAGATGATGGCCCGTGACGTTCGGGAATACATGGCTGCCTGCCCTGTTTGTGCCCGTCACAAGGGTTCACGTCGCCCGGCTCCTGATTTGCTTCACCCACTGTCCATCCCCCGTTGCCCTTCGTCTGACATTGCCAACGATTTCGTCGCTGGACTACCCGTGTCTGAAGGTATCGCTTTGATTCTTATGGTTGTGGACCAATTTTCTCAAATGGTACATTTTATTGGTTTGTCCAAATGTCCCTCGGCCAAAGGAATGGTCAAGGTCCTCCTCCATTAGGTTTAGGTTCCCAGTTCGTCTCCCGGTTCTGGAAGGCTTTTTGTGAACCGCTTGGGGCCCAGGTGAGTCTCTCCTCCGACAACCAACCCCAGTCCAACGGGCTGGTAGAGAAACAAAACCAGGAGCTGCACATGGGCCTACAGATCCTGGCCTCCCAGAGTCCCTCCCGATTAAAGCTGTTAATAATGACTTTCTATGAGACTTAAGCTCCGTCGCCTCATGAGGTTACACCCAACCTTTCATGCCCATGCGCTCCAGCCCTCTGGACCCTCCCCCTGGTCCCTCGCCCCCTCTACACATCGTTGATGGTCAACCTGTCTACGCTGTGAGGAAGCTACTGGCTGTCCCCGGGAGGGAGCGATGGGACCAGTACCTGATGGACTGGGAGGGGTACGGAGCCGACGAGCGGTGCTGGGAAACCCCGCGAAACATCCTCAACCCCCAACTCATTGCCGACTTCCACCGTCAGCACCTTGACTTTCGTGGACCGTCAGGTACCAGCCGTTGGGGGGGGGGGGGGGGGGGGGGGGGTACTGCAAGGGTCTTTCTGTGTCTTTGTGTGTGTTCATGAAGTCCGGGTCTCGCACTCTGTGTTCACTTCCTGTTTTGTTGTGTAATCCTCTGTCACTTGCCCTTCCAATGTACTCCTCCTGTGTGCTTGGGTAATCGCTCCACTGTGTCTCATCTGTGACTTCCCTCTCCTCATGTATTTAAACCTGCTCCTTCATGTCTCTGTGCTCGGTCGCCATTGTTGTTTGTGCTTCATAACTGCAGCCCTTTCCTTGTTTTCTTCTTAGCATTTTGGATTTCCCTGTGTACCGACCTCTGCCTGGACTTGGACTGCCTCTTTGAATGCTGTATTTAAACTTGTCTGCTTAATAAAACCTGTAAAATGCCAGTTCTTTGTACAAGTCTGCTTCTGGGTTGTCTTTGGACCCTGACACCAGGTATGAAATTAGGGAATTCAATCAATCAAATTAATTTCATAAATCCCACCACTTTTGTGAATAATCGCGATTATAAATGAACAACGTATGTAAACATCTAATTGATTTCAGTTTAGTCTTTTATGATATTTTTATCAAGCATGTTGCATGATGATGATAAATGTGCAATATATTGTGCAGCCCCAGTATACATCCTTCTTGTGGCTGTTTATTTCACTTTAGTGTGATACTGAGGACGGAAAAACAAGGTGAGCCAATATGTTATAAAAGTTGGTGCAGCATACGGAAACATAGAAATTTAATACTGGGCTCTAACGTTCCAAAAATATGCAATTCCAATTCTCAGAAGTGTCCTTGAACACATCCTGATGGAGAAACATGGCACTTGTGATTGCTGCTAAGAAGCTTCTCAATCTGAAAGAAGCCAAAACTCTTCATTTGTAGAAAAAGAAACATAAGATGATAGAGCAAATCCCTGTTTTCATCCAATTTTTACACTTGTTGTATTCATGTATAAAATGTCGATCCTGCTTCAATTCTGCAACAAGTCATCCAAAGTTGTGACCAATCCTTTCAATCTAAGTCTGTATTTCCTTGTAGTGAAATATTTTAATGGGGCAGCACAAGACGATGGGGGGGCTCATCCTCATCAGCATTCTTCACATTGTGTTTCGTCAGAGCCCCGTTCCTCGCGGGTTTGGAACAACACCTGGTCCTGTTACATCAGAGATCTGGACAAACATCAATATACGCTGCCAGTTCTGACACCGCCATAACTTTCTCCCTTTAAACTGGTGCTGCAGCCTTTAGAGAAGAGATCAGGGAGCAGAGTGTTAGTGAACGAGCCCCCACCAACCCCCCAATGGGAGACGCCTCTGGATTTAAATATTAACTGAGCTGGAGGCCGCTACCTCTGACTTCTCTCAAGTGTGACGAGCTTTTAACAGTAGACTAATGCAGATTCTCATGAAAGAAAGAAACAATTCCCCTTTCAAAGGTGTCCGTATGTGCGGGGGCTCGGTGGCGATGCAGAAGCCGGAACTTGCTGAGGTGAAGACGAGGGACATGCACAGCTGATAATGGTGGAGGTGGTCATTGTGGTGGGAGGGAGAGAGGGAGAGAGGGAGGGAGAGAGGGAGGGTGCCAGACTCACCTCAGGGACATTTCTCTTGAACTCCCTGCTCAGCTCTACCAGGTGCTTGTGGGAATGTTCGCTCTCCTCTTGTCGCCCCGCCAGCTCAGACGCCACAGAGTTTAACTCCCTCTACAAACACATTAAAGACAAGAAAAAACTGTGTGAGAGAAAGAGCAAGAGAGAGAGAGACACAGAGAGGGAGAGAGAGAGACGGAGAGAGAGAGAGAGAGAGAGAGAGAGAGAGAGAGAGAGACGGAGAGAGAGAGAGCGAGAGAGAGAGAGAGACAACAGCACTTCAGGGAGCCTGCCAACCAGACTCTGCCATCCAGTAAAGCTTAGAGTGTACATAAATAAAAATACACTGCTAAATATTAACAATGTAATCCTTCATGATCTCACAGCAGTAATACTTACAGCTAGCTCTGGCCCATAAATAATTAAGCCAAAATAAATCCAATGCCTACAGTAGCAGAAGGCCTTTTAGATAATCAGTATTTGAAATAATCAATACGTTTGCAACGGTTATAGAGCGCCAGAGAGCGAGTGGAGCGAGAGGGACGGGAGAGGAGAGACCGAGAAAGAGAGAGAGAGAGAGAGGGAAAGGGGGAGGGAGGGTGAGTGACGTGTAGAGACCCAATAACCTGACAAACACCCTACAAACAAATAGAGCTTCCTTCTGAAATGAAGAGCTGTTTTATAAGCCCGGCCAAGACCCGATTCAAACGCACCAACGGCCTCGCTCGCCGTCATAATTACCACAGGTCAGATCTATTTTCAGCCTCTTTTCAATCTCTCTCCCATCGCCCGCGCCGATCTTTACATTGATCGCGCACAGATTTTCAATACATCACTGCAGCCTCCATAGCTTTAACCAAATTACCCTTTTGCTACAACAACAGCCCTGATCGCTATTCCATTAATGTCTGTGCACATTGGTTGTTTACATGTCTGTGTTATAGCGAATGAGAGCTCCACCCCGGCAACACATCTGATCCACTATTCAAAGCTGTCTGAGCAGCAGGGCCCTTCATCAGAACCTTGCATTCATGCTGGACTCAGCTGCACCGCATGCCATCTGCAGATCCAATAATATCGATCCGTCATCCAATTCCCGGCTCTTTCAGCAAACAGAAAAAAAGGGAAAACAGTTTCCAACTCTACTCTCCTGTACTGAACAACAGACAACTGTATATTAGTCTCTTCTTCTGTTTTGACTGTGATTATCAGTAATTGATGAGGATCTTCTCTTGTAACTGTGAGAGTACAATATAAGAAGTGGAGTTGGGGGATTCAATTACCACAGCGAATTTATATATGAGGCCAGGAAATTAAATTGACTGTGTTTTAATTAATCTGCAGTCTTACTTAAAGGCAATTTAATAAATCATCACACAGGGCCAAGAAAAATGAAAAAATGAAAAAGGAAGGATGAAACTTGAACAGCCGTGGTCTCGTGGGACGGTGACAGGGTGTCGGTCAGACAAGTACGTTTATAATTGAAGGGCTGCTGGTTCAAGTCCCTGGACTGGCTCGTGTGGAAGAGCCAGAGTGGAAATTAGACTAAGGCGAGGCAGGTCGCCACAACTATAAAACCTGCCTGATATGGCTGTGAAGGATGCTCACAGCTGACAGTTAAAGTCTGACACTGTGACGCCCGTAAGCCTTGAAGGCGTTTACGATCCCAACACTGTATCGGCCGAGTGGACAAGCAATAACAGGACGTCAAGGTTTTTACGTCCATCCATTGGCCTAAACGTCCAGAATCTGCCCCATCAAAAACTCTCATCAGGAAAATGTAAAAAAAACGTTTGAAAGACATTTTTTTTCGCAATAATTAGGTTTTTAACTACTCTGACAAAACTGGGAAAATGTCCTTTGCCTTAATTTTATTTATTTGGCTTGTGAATTTAGAGGGGGAAAGGTTCAGATTAATGATTCATGATGAAGAAAAACATCAAAGTAGTAAGAATATAAAGAGTTAACTTTAAAAAGACTGACGCCATAACCGTGTCTGTTTCCTACAAGTGAAGAAGCAGGAGCCATTTGAAAGGACTCCAGATGTTGGAAATATAGAAAACAAGATATATAAGATGAAGGCAAACTGCTCTTAATGGACATGTCAATGCATGTATGATGGCTTGCCGCCATCAGTCTTTGAGGGTGTGTGATTGAGAGGCAAATTGCTTTGGATAGAAGAGCCATGAATAAGGCTATTCAGCAGTGTCAGTGTTTTTCTGGTCAAGCTCCAGTCAATCAGCAAAACCTCAAAGACTTTCTTTGGCTTTGTCACATTCAGTTAAAAAAAAAAAAAAAAGCGCGAGCCCAATATTCAGGATATGTTCGGTGAGGTCGGAAACATGAATCGTCACTAAAAAAAGGCCGTGGCTGCACAGGATAAGGCGACAGGAATTTATAAATTCCAGTTAGTCCTTACAGTCCATCTGGGATGAGCCTTCCTGGAGATTAGAAAGTGGGCTTTCAGAAGCCAGCCAACCTCCACGAGATTCAAATGGCCCCAGACCGGCTAATCTTGCCAAGAGAAAATTCCTCTCGAAGTGACTTTGAGTGGATTTTATAAGTACTTAAGATATAACAGCGTCGTGAAGTCTGCTGGTGCTTCAGTGGCCTCAAAGAAGAGCCGGGTTCGCTTTTATTGCAGCTCGGTTGATGAGGATGGCGCATACTCATGCCGCATGCAAGTCAAACAGTGAAATCATTATGGCATGGTTATTTTGAAAGCATCCCCACAGTTTCTAGACCATTACGAGGGAGGGGAGCCCGGGCAACAGCCCATCAAATGAAACCTACTGCCTGTCTTTCTGGAAAGAAGTGAGGCAGAACAGGCTGTTTGCTGCTTTGGTTGTCTTGCTCAGACTGATGATGGGAGGAACTCCACATCGTAGCATTGCAGAAAAAGAGAGACAAAAGATACTGGAGAAGATTTTTTCGTCTGGCTCCTAATCAGATGTGATCCATTTCAACCTACAACCAGGGCACCTTTTGAGATCCCTGATAAAATGCACTTATCTCCCTTCATTATGTTGAGCTTCATCCTTCATGAAATAATTTGCATGAACACCGAGATGCTCTCGATGTCACAAAAAGGGGGCGAAGCCAAGTTGTGACTAGCTGTGCTAAGAGGAGTTTCTCAGTAATCGTTTGACAGGTTTTAAAAAGGACGATTGGGACCAAATTTTCAGTGTGTGGCAGTCCGGTCAATACAGAGCTCCTGTCATTAAGCCTCTGCCAGTCAAACATCCAGCCATAATTGATGAGTTTCCCCCAGGGAAGGCGGAGCTGTCATTGGGACTGGAGGGGAAGGAAAGGGGGATTTTGAGCGTGGAACTGGTCTTGGTGCGCTTCAGTCAATACACAAAGGGGAAAGCAATCTTGGTGACTTCTGACTCAAAAACAAAGAGCAAGAAACAAGAAGCTTATTGCTTTTAGCAGGATGGACCTGCTGCCTATTGGCAGACCGCAAATGGACTTGAAGCTCAATGACCTGCTGAACACCAAGAAGAAAACAACAAAAAAAGCTGTGAAGATGTGACTTGTTTTGTCCTTTGACTTCACAAAAGCAGGCTTTGGCCTTCTGACATGAACTGAGGAAGCACGAAATCACATGATCCTACAGGCAGACATTTCCACTGCATTAAGAGGTCTTGGGTTTATGCAAGTGTGTTGTTGCAAATACTGCACAAACTGGTCCCTTCAGACTCTATTGGGTGAGAAACTCAACACCGTTGGTGGCAACAAATCTGTAGAAAGACAAAGCACCGAGGATTACGACATAAGCTGGTTGTCAAGTATATTGTTTCACTTCAATGATGGGAGGCAACTTATGTCTATAAGTAGGCAAAGGCAGCAAAAATACCCTATAATCAAATCCAGCCGAGACAATTGCTCTCGACAAGAATCTGAGCAAAAAAATGATGAAGTGTAACAATGTGTGCAAGTGGGAATGCTTTAGGTAAAATGTGAGGCTCTAATGCATTGTGTTGGAGAGGATTTGACTTTGATTCATTAAACCTAGCTCATCTTGATTACATCTGTAGTGGTAAGCTATTTTCTGGCCTTTCGCGAAGACAACCCATAGTGGAAAATGTTGACAACTAAAGGGGGGAGAGAAAAAACTAGCAAGGTACTGCAATGAGGTAGAGTGAGTCAAAATCACTATTGTGTGCAGTGGGCTTGGACAGCACAAATTAAAGAGGAAAAAATAGGAAGGCGGAGGAGAGATGGGGAAATGCAGATGGGGTATTATTTTTCTTTTTGTATCCCATCTAATTGCAATCATAGGCAGATGTCTGAAAGTGTGACAGCATCAGCAGAATTGCTGCTGAGAGCACAGAATCTTTGTCTAAAAATAATCAGACATTCTGTGTGCTGCTGTTTGTTATAATGGTAATCGATGCTGGAGGCTTTGAATTCCATCAATTTATAGATCCACTCTGTTCTGCCTGGTGACTGTACTGCCTCACAACCCCCACCACAGAAGCACACCGAAGCAACAACACACACACTCACACATACACAGACACATATATATTCCTGCTTTGCACGCAATGTCTCGCACAAAAGAGCGGCTAAGCGCACATGTGTGCACAGCACGACATGCGCGCCGACATCCGCACAACACAGGGGCTGCAGCAGAGGCAGAGCCAGGGACCAGTGTGTGATTAAGATAAGTGTAGTTTCCTTTCATACATTCCTTATCGCCTCCCATTCTCTGTGAGGCACAAGGCTGTTCATAGCTGCTTCAGATTAGCCCCGCATCTCAGATGCCACATTTGAGAGGGTGGACTGATCAATAAATCAAATCACCACAATCAATGGCCCCAATCACTGCAGTCTAGTCTGGCTTCAACATTATTACTGGCAACCTCCCCTTCCCCGAATGCTCTCTGCCCTCTCCCAGCCGCCACTGAGGCAAGGGCTGTGTGTGTGTGTGTGTGTGTGGGGGGGGGGGGGGGGGGGCACATTGGCGCCTGTCCATTTGAAGGATCCAAAATGAACTCTAATCTGGCCTGCTTGAGCAGAGCATCAGTTAAGGGCACACAGACAGTGTGTGTGTTGTTCTGTCCAGACAGAGCCTGGTGGGCAGCGCCTCTGACCTGGGCGACCCCCCACCAGGAACCTGGGCGACCCCCCACCAGGAACGTGAGCCTCTGACCTGGGCGACCCCCCACCAGGAACGTGAGCCTCTGACCTGGGCGACCCCCCACCAGGAACCTGGGCGACCTCCCACCAGGAACGTGAGCCTCTGACCTGGGCGACCCCCCACCAGGAACCTGGGCGACCCCCCACCAGGAACGTGAGCCTCTGACCTGGGCGACCCCCCACCAGGAACCTGGGCGACCCCCCACCAGGAACGTGAGCCTCTGACCTGGGCGACCCCCCACCAGGAACGTGAGCCTCTGACCTGGGCGAGCCCCCACCAGGAACCTGGGCGAGCCCCCACCAGGAACGTGAGCCTCTGACCTGGGCGACCCCCCACCAGGAACCTGGGCGACCTCCCACCAGGAACGTGAGCCTCTGACCTGGGCGACCCCCCACCAGGAATGTGAGCCTCTGACCTGGGCGACCCCCCACCAGGAACCTGGGCGACCCCCCACCAGGAACGTGAGCCTCTGACCTGGGCGACCCCCCACCAGGAACGTGAGCCTCTGACCTAGGCGACCCCCCACCAGGAACCTGGGCGACCCCCCACCAGGAACGTGAGCCTCTGACCTAGGCGACCCCGTACCAGGAACGTGAGCCTCTCACCTGGGCGACCCCCCACCAGGAACCTGGGCGACCCCCCACCAGGAACGTGAGCCTCTGACCTGGGCGACCCCCCACCAGGAACCTGGGCGACCCCCCACCAGGAACGTGAGCCTCTGACCTGGGCGACCCCCCACCAGGAACCTGGGCGACCCCCCACCAGGAACGTGAGCCTCTGACCTGGGCGACCCCCCACCAGGAACGTGAGCCTCTGACCTGGGCGACCCCCCACCAGGAACCTGGGCGACCCCCCACCAGGAACGTGAGCCTCTGACCTGGGCGACCCCCCACCAGGAACCTGGGCGACCCCCCACCAGGAACGTGAGCCTCTGACCTGGGCGACCCCCCACCAGGAACCTGGGCGACCCCCCACCAGGAACGTGAGCCTCTGACCTGGGCGACCCCCCACCAGGAACGTGAGCCTCTGACCTGGGCGACCCCCCACCAGGAACGTGAGCCTCTGACCTGGGCGACCCCCCACCAGGAACCTGGGCGACCCCCCACCAGGAACGTGAGCCTCTGACCTGGGCGACCCCCCACCAGGAACGTGAGCCTCTGACCTGGGCGACCCCCCACCAGGAACCTGGGCGACCCCCCACCAGGAGCGTGAGCCTCTGACCTGGGCGACCCCCCACCAGGAACCTGGGCGACCCCCCACCAGGAACGTGAGCCTCTGACCTGGGCGACCCCCCACCAGGAACGTGAGCCTCTGACCTGGGCGACCCCCCACCAGGAGCGTGAGCCGAGCTCCTGACAGGGAAGCACTGGGGGGCTGCTAGCACCTGGCAGCTCCCTCCATCTGTTCAGCCCAGACTGCTGCTCCTTCACGTTCAGTCTCCGTCAGACTGGCTCCGGTTCACGCCACCTTCACAGTGCTGCTGGACCACGCCGTGCCAGGGTCACATCATATGTGCATTAAATTCAGAGGATTTGTTTTGACCTGCTGGCAGGACCAGATGGATGGAGCTTACCCCGTTAAAACCACACAACAGTCAGCTACCTCGCTGAACGATCAACACGGGAATACTGAAGAGTTACAGTTTTGAATGATGTTTCTAGTGTAGCTGAGGAAATATTTTAAACTGGAATACTATTTTGTTTACATTTGTGAACATTCTCAAAGTTACTTTGTAATATTTTCTGCCTTATGAATTAATATAACAGACTGCCTCAGTAGTATTGTAGTTTATATTGTTTATGTATAAAGTACATGTCACACAGGCACAACCAGGCAGCTTCTGAAGTGGTAAGTGTGCTGAATCTCTCCCCATTGTTTCCAACTAGTCAATGAAAAAGTCGCTAAATCCTCTTGAAAAGGGCATGAAAGAGTGGCAGCCATGTTTTGTGACATACATGAGGACCAAATGATTGATTTTAAGGGTAAAAAAGGGGTTTTAATCAACTTTATTTTCGGTAGAGTTTCCCCCTTCCCTGGTGTCCATATTGTCCGCTGCAGGAAGAGACCATACTGTGTGTGACGCTAATGGTGCCCTCTTTGCTGACTGACAGGTGTGTTACAATGTTCTTATGTTCACTGTTTTATTTGTAAGCACTTTAAAAGCAGGACTGTACTATCCTAAATTCAATACACTTTTGTTGATCTGTGTTTACTGTTATTTCATTGTATGACTGTATTGTGGAAACAATTGCTTACTTTAATTTTTGCACGTGGGTTTTTTACTTATTGTTGAGTTTGATATCTATTTTTATTCAAAATTCCATTCCGGTGCTTTTTATATTCATGTTACGTACCTTTTTTTTTTTTTTTTTTTTTTTTCCTCCCTTTTATCTTTTTTTTTTTTTTGCTTACATATGAAGAT
Source organism: Blennius ocellaris (assembly GCF_963422515.1). Classification (NCBI taxonomy): domain Eukaryota; kingdom Metazoa; phylum Chordata; class Actinopteri; order Blenniiformes; family Blenniidae; genus Blennius; species Blennius ocellaris. Next base: position 29,386,976 of record NC_137656.1, on the reverse strand, counting down.
AATGTGAAGCCCTACAAAAATGTTTGTAATGCAAAACAAAACAAAAAAACCAACAAAAAAAAAACGTCTACTGATTTACCAGGAACGTGAGCCTCTGACCTGGTCGACCCCCCACCAGGAACCAGGGCGACCCCCCACCAGGAACGTGAGCCTCTGACCTAATCTCCATCTCACACTGTGGCGAACAATGACTCATCTCACATCATCCTTTCTAATTCTACAAATTAGAAATGTATTTTACCATATTCAAATTGATATCTTTGTATAATTGTTTTGTTGGATAGAGTATTGTGATTTGTATAATTGCAAAGAAACAATGGCAAAACCTGACAGCCTCTGAAGTGGTAAGGAAGAGAGACGTTGTGCTGCCGCTAATTGTGCCCTCTTTTCTGACTGACAAGAAAAATAAAGGTGCAGATCCTGATCCCTGTGTTGCCTCGTTCCCTGGGTGCTTCAACCAATCTTAAATCTGCTACACTAGCAACTGATCAGACGAGTCTCTACACATTGATAGCACCTCTGACAAGGAACTTGATCTTGTTGTATTTTATGAATTAAAAGCACAAGATTAAAGGTCCCATATTCTACTAAATGGAGTTGTCTGGTCTTTAAACATGATAAAAGTGTTATTTGGGGTTCATATAATCCCCAAAGTGTTTTTTCATTGATTCCCTCCAGCTTGAGTTCACAGTGATCTTTCTCTGTTCTACCTGGTGGGGGAGCTCAACACCTTGATTCTATTTGATGACGTCACAGAGCTGGAGAAGCCCCGCCTCCAGGAAGATTGACATGAGGAGAAACCAAAACAAGACACGCCCACATCTCAGTCTCTGCTGCTTCACATTGAACTGCTGTTTTTGTTGTTCCACATCTGTTTTCACCTTCATGTCCACTGGAGAAAATGTGTTTTCACCTTCATGTCCACTGGAGAAAATGTGTTTTCACCTTCATGTCCACTGGAGAAAATGTGTTTTCACCTTCATGTCCACTGGAGAAAATGTGTTTTCACCTCCATGTCCACTGGAGAAAATGTGTTTTCACCTTCATGTCCACTGGAGAAAATGTGTTTTCACCTTCATGTCCACTGGAGAAAATGTGTTTTCACCATCATGTCCACTGGAGAAAATGTGTTTTCACCTTCATGTCCACTGGAGAAAATGTGTTTTCACCTTCATGTCCACTGGAGAAAATGTGTTTTCACCTTCATGTCCACTGGAGAAAATGTGTTTTCACCATCATGTCCACTGGAGAAAATGTGTTTTCACCTTCATGTCCACTGGAGAAAATGTGTTTTCACCTTCATGACCACTGGAGAAAATGTGTTTTCACCTTCATGTCCATTGGAGAAAATGTGTTTTCACCTTCATGACCACTGGAGAAAATGTGTTTTCACCTTCATGTCCACTGGAGAAAATGTGTTTTCACCTTCATGTCCACTGGAGAAAATGTGTTTTCACCTTCATGTCCACTGGAGAAAATGTGTTTTCACCATCATGTCCACTGGAGAAAATGTGTTTTCACCATCATGTCCACTGGAGAAAATGTGTTTTCACCTTCATGTCCACTGGAGAAAATGTGTTTTCACCTTCATGTCCACTGGAGAAAATGTGTTTTCACCATCATGTCCACTGGAGAAAATGTGTTTTCACCTTCATGTCCACTGGAGAAAATGTGTTTTCACCTTCATGTCCACTGGAGAAAATGTGTTTTCACCTTCATGTCCACTGGAGAAAATGTGTTTTCAGGTACCAGTATGGTTCCTCACTATTTGTCTTGTGGAAGAAGAAGCACAGCGGCCAATGTGGCTGGACTTGTTTTTGTTTTCCACAAACAATGTTTGTTTGTGAGCGACTCTTCACCAAAGAAGCTTCCAGAACTACGGTACTTTGAAACTGGACTTCCTCAGACTTACTACGACGATGACAGTGCGCATTGGGCAGCGTGTAGCCCCTTCACCTGTGAACATTCCGCGTCAATTTGGTATTTTGTATGTTCACCACCATAATGCTCGCAGTTTAAAAGGATTGGTTGCGAAACCCCATGAAACACGTTGGTAGTATTTATTTCCCAGTTGTGCATTTGTGGTTATAATGAGCAATTGCTCAATGGCACTATTGAGCAATTGCTCATTATACCCACAAAGATTGGTATTTTTTGGCCTGTTTCTAAATGAAGTGTGCTGTTCACGCTTGAATTTGACTTAATTTTTCCAATAGAGCACATTCACAACACCAGGGGTCTTCAATTCTGGGCCGAGAGAGCCGGTGTCCTGCTGCAAGCATCAGCACACCTCGACCTCATGTTGATGTCATCAAAGCCCAAGAATGAGCCCCTTGTTGCATTCAGATGTGTTGCAACTGAGAGAGACCTACAACATGCTGGACACCGGCCCTTGAGGCCCAGAATTGAAGACCCCACCACGACACCGCCATCATGGCCTGTGTACCGTGGCTTGTGTTCTGAGCTGCCTTGATGCATATTTAGAAATTGTTAGCGGTGTGCATCAGGTGGTTCACGGCAATGCAGAGCCTTTGTTTTGCATAATGAGTATAAATTAGCCTTAGTATTAGTATTAGCATTAGTATTTGTACCAGTATGACGGGCATTTATCTAGCAAGTATCTCTAAAAAAGTGGGGTTGTTATGCTAAGTGCTGCAGAGCAACAGACTGGAGGTTTCAGAAACAAGAGGAGCATCCTATGTAAACTAAAAACTTGCGTTGCATTTTGGGTGTCCATTTACACAACCACGGTGCTCGGAACCACGGAAAACAACTTTCTGAAAACGTCTTCCAATGTAGAACTTTTTAAAAATTCCTTGAGTCTGTCTGCATAGAAACGGGGTAAAGTGCAGCTTTTCTGAAACCCTGCTACTACGCATGCACACCACGGTCATAGTAAGTAATTCTGCTGCACCCGAGTGAGGAGATCAACAAAAACAAACATGGCGGCCTCCAAAATGTCCCGACTTCCAGTCCATATTCTCTGGGACTTGGTTGTTTCATGGTTTACAGTCACCCGGCACAACAATTCAACTTGGTCATCGGTCCACATAAATGTCCGTTTACTCCCATTGTTGATGTTTAGATTGTATTGTTCTCTACATGCCTGTGTGTTTTCATTACAAAAACCAAAATAGCGCCCACGAGCGGCGCAGTATAAAACCTACATCGTTTTCAGTGTCTCTGCTTTTTGTATGTAAATGGACATCATTTTCAAAACTTGTAAGGGGGGAGCAGCAGGACATTTTTATTATAGTGAGATTTTCTTTGTAATTTCAATAATTTGCTCCTGAGATTATTTGAGCACAACCTGAAGCTGTTAAGCTGTTGAAAGGCTTTAGATCGGTGCATATTAAAGTCTATGGATGTGGTGCTATTGGAGGAGCAGGTGGAACCAAAGCATGAGTGACAAAGGCTGAAGACAAAAATAAAGTTTGAGTCTACATAAAAACAAAACAAAAATCAAAGACGTTATCCAAAATGTGAGCTTTGTCAAAGTGGAGGTCATCTTTTAATCAGGGTCATCTGTCTGGGTCAATATGATATTGGCACATGCTGCTCATTCAAAGTGAGATGTGTGTCGGTAGTTTATAGACAGTAAAGACTTACCAACCAAAAAAATAAAATTACATTTCATTTTGACACTTCTCTAAACTCTGGACTGCAAAGTCTGATAAATCATCCAAAATAATTAATCCCCACTCAGTCAGGCCGTCTTAAAACAGCATGCTAAATCTTACAAAAGTAAGGCGAAGCGTGTGAGCGTTACAACCATCACCAAAAGGTGTGACTGGTGTTGTCAGCCATTATTCGTCATACCCTGCTTCATTTAGAGAGTTTCTGGCGCCTGATGCACAGCCTACTTGTCAACACTTCTCTCCTTAATTCCAACATGCACACATGGACACACACATACACATTTTTATTTCTCAGTAATGTGTCGGCAACACATCTTAGTATGATCAGGGAGGCTATAATCCCATTCATTGTGAAGTCTTTTTCAAAATAGCATCATGAGGTATCATGAAGACACCTTTTTGAAGCTCTTTCAAACAACTGTGAATCCGCTCTGAATACAATGAATAACTTTAAATGTCCTCCAATTAGAAACTTCAAATTACAATCTATGACTGAATGCTCCAAACGAAGGCCAATTACAACACCTTATATATCATCATTACGATGGAGCATTGTTCTCTCCTTTCAAACTGTGGTTACAATCAGGGTGTCTATTGTCATTGTGTGGTACATGCAGGGTGACTAATTACATAGTCCTCTGATTCATTAGCAGACTAGTGGGTTGAAACCTGAGCGAAAGCACGGTAACCTCAGTCGGGCCAAATGATCGGCTCAAATGGAGACGTGAAAAGAAAAAGATCATCGAGAAGGTTTCACAACAGCCGAGAGCTCAAAATATGTAACTAAAAGAAAAAAATTCCAGCACTCTGAAAATAATAAAAGGGAAGTTTTATGAAGGGGACGAGTGAAACGTGAGCAGAGCAGCAATGGTGTGGAATTTAAAGAGCAAAATTGGGGATGAGGTTTATTTTCCACTGCTGGGGACTCGTTCCTGTTGAAACTCCAGGACTGAGGTCAGTTCGAGGCAAAGAGACAAAGATTAGGGGTCTGAAGCACTGCAATCCTCCATAAAGTATGCTAAATTGTATGGTCAAATAGGTCACACATTCACTTTGTAACATCACACGCAAACAGGAGTATTCGGATGAAGGGATTGCGTTCTTTGTCGTCTGTTTACATGAAAACAGTGCTGGAAAGTGAGGGCCTGTTTATATGGCAACGCTTTCAAGTGAAAACACAACATTTCCATTGTAGTTAGATATGGGTAAAAATTTGAAGATTTCTATCAGTAAAAATGCGTTTTCTTTCTATCGACTGCTGGGGACTCGGTTCTTGAGAAGCGTCAGGAAAAAGGTTTTCTCTATGCGCGATGACGTGGATCACTAAAACAAACCATTTCAGTGTGACAGGTAGAAGTAATTCCTGCACGTTAAAAGAGAAATGTGTTCTCTGAATTGTGCAAAACTTTCTTTTGCTTACCTGAAAGTTGTATATCAATCCTAACACAGACACTTCCAGTATCAGAGGACTATCAGAGGATTCATTTGGGATAAATCACTAGTTTTAGCACATTGTGAAAAGTCAATTTGACAATCCACAAGGATATGTGAGGTGGTCAGAGAAGAAAACTATTCTTTAAAAACATAACATCCCAATTTCAGAGTCACACAATTGATTATGTCAATCACAAAAGCCATCAAGTATCATTTTTGTTCAAGATCATCAAAATAGTATCATCAAAATAGCATAAATAAAAATGCTTACAATATCAAATGTCGTGAAACATTAGCGGAGCCACAACAGTGTTAAACTCAAACAATCAAATTGTGGACAAGATTTGTTTTCTGTCTTTCACAGTGAAGAAAGAGAAGCACAGTGCCGGGGACTCGTGTTTCTTGTGAAGCTTGACCATCAAGGAGAGCTGGTGGGAGACGGAGGAAGGCTCCACACATGCAGCCATCATCACAGTGAATGGCCCACTTTCACCTGAAACGACGAGCCGCAGCGATGCAACACAGATAACCTACGATTGTTTATTCTCTCTTAAGAAATGTCAATCTGTTCGCTCTCAGGTGTGCTGCTCTTCCTCTTGTTTTTGTTGTTTTCTCCCCCCTACTCTCCCCGTTTTCCCTTGTCGATTGCAGTGAGATCAAAGAGATGCCGCTGGAAGAATCTGAATATTTCAGGTGTGGAGAGAGGGCTGCGTTTCACACCACCTGTGTAGCGCTCAGAGACGGGTCCCTCCTCTCGCTCAGACACAGTTAGAGGGGCCCCTGGGGCCTGGCGACATAAACCGGGGCCACCTGTCTGAGAGAGAGGGAGCGCTCCTTTACCCTCCTTTCTCTCCGTCACACTTTCATTTTATAGTATTTGAACCAAAAATAAATTGATCTAAATAGAGCGGTGAGAGTGGGAATAAAACTGCTGCTGACAACAAGCAGCCGAGAGCTTTAGCCCCGTTTCCAGCACACAAAAAGTGCAGGGATGAAGTGGTACGGTCCGGTACGGTTTGGGTTTCCACCGCTACAATTGAGGACTTTATGGAAACGACTGCTCCAAAGGTTGACACGTTCCCATCGCCCTTCCGTTGGGGGACTCAGGACAACAGAACGGTTCGGTTTGGAGGAGCCGTCTGCTGATTGGTCACTGATTTACTACACGCCCTCAATATTTTAATATGTCAGCTGGATGAATCCTCTGTTGTTAACATATTCAGCTTTGCACTGGTTGGATTTTCTTTGTTGTTGTTGTTTTTCTTTGCTGCACACCTTTCATGTTGGTCCCTAAAGAGCAGAGGTGAGGCCGGGACAGAGACCGGGACTCAGGATCAGACGCTACGGCTGAAACCACTGCACTGCCCAGTCGCATCACATGGCCTCGCTGGCCGCTGCTCCATTGTGTGGGCCGCCGAATGTCTACACACACTGGAGCTCCAACGCAACGTGATGCGACATGATGCAATGTGACGATCGAACTCGGACTGCGTCTACACACGATGCGCTGGAGCACCGGAGCTGCTCCGAGTCCCGGCGTCTGTCCTCACATTGCGTCTGCGATTTCTGCCCCAACACTGAAGTTGTGGCTGTCACATCCGGCGGCGCGACACTGGCCGGCTTTGTGCCGCCACAGTGGCTCCGGTGTCACTTTGCCGGGACGACGTCTGCTCTTTTGGAACCAACACGGAAGCTGCGGCTGAAAAAAAAGTCAACTAAACAACTAGTGCAAAGTGGAGGATGTAAACAACAACAACAACAACAGAGGAGTCACAAGGCCCAGGTCTGCTGCCAGGGCTGAGACGACTGCTGCAACCTCATATCTGCGGAACTCTTAACCTCGCCTATATTTTACTGTACTTTCTGTGAAGGGAACGCACCAGATCTGGCTCCAGTTACACTTTGCCTTCATGCTCCGTACCGCTATGTTCCATCTCTGCACTTTGTGTGGTGGAAGTGGGGCTCTTGAGTGCCGTCACTAAGGCTCAAAGATCCGGCAGGTGGGCACCGGGACCACAAAATGGGAGCAGCCACTTGAAAGGACAGTTTAAACATGAATCGTTTTATCATTTCCCCGTTGTGTGGCAGAAGGTAGCTCTCGTATATTAAATGACGAGCCCAGTCAAGAGAATCGGCTGGATTATTTTCTGCGAGATGATTCTAATCACATCATCGGGGCCGCCATTTCTGACCCAAAGCAAATAAAAAGCCTCCCCAATGTCCACGCCGGTTTGATGTAGCGGCTCTCCTGGAAGGTTCCGCGTGTCCTGACATGTGTAAGCACATGTGCACGCCTGTGGAGGTGGGGCAGGTTCCACGCTACCGGTTTCCAGCCATGTCTCTCAAAAGGGCCATAAAGTCTTTACAGGAAATTCCTTACATTCATCTGTGTCAGAGCGCTCGGCACACATTAGGCGTTTACACGGGAGGAAACACAATCTATTTGATGCTACACTGCCCACACGTCCAGAGCCCTCCTCCTCACACAGGAGATTTTCAGTGTTTAACTTCCATTTCATATTCTGAACAGGCAGGCAGACAGGCAGCCGAGTGCAGGGAATGGACTCCATCTTACTGTAAATCAGCGTTTAAACACCCGACTAAATGTAATCTGGAAAGAGTCAACAAGAGGCCCCTCGCATTATGCTGCTCAAGATATTTGTTTTTATTTATTCTGGAATGTGCAATTGATTTTTTTGCTCCTCTCTCTAATGATGTACGCAAACGGCGAAGGGAAAAAACAGTCACACTTTTCCTCTCCCCCACCTCTCAGCTGATGTAGCTCCCCATCTTTTAATAACAGGGGTGCTCATGAGAACAAGTGGAGGTTAATCTAAGGAGCGGGTCACATCCAGCCGGCTCTCTGTAAATGTCAGCTGGGAGACCCAGGCCTTTCTTATTACCACACTAAACCAACAAGGCTGGCAGCTCCAAGACGGATGTGTGACTTGGAGGTGTCTTCACCCCCCTCCTCACACCCTCTGCTTCTCTGTGCCATCACGGACCAACCCCATCCCAGAAAACCTGATTAATCAATCGATTTATCGCCATAAATCAGGCCAGGCTTTGATTATATCAGCAAGTCAGGCAATCAATCAATTAGTCAGGACCTCGCAGCCCAATTTGCTTAAAGAAAGATAAATGCTCCCCCACATCATCCATTTGGTTGTCCGTTTACCCATCAAACACAGTGGCTGTTGATTCCCAGGCCCAACATGCATCCCTTTATTGATTTCTGCAGATTAAACTTGCAAAAGAATCAAAGGACACTTAACTGACTGGGAATAATTCTGCCCTCATTTGTCGTGAAGTATGTTCATCGCCGTCTTTTGATACCATAGTCTCATATCACCAAAACAAGCGTAAACATTCAACTCCACAATGCAGAGATACAGTGAGTGATGGAGCCACACACACCTGACGACAGCTACACCGTCTTATGTTCAGTGTCATCTTCAAGATTGTTCTCATAAGTGTATTTGGTGAAAATCTCTGCTTCCATTGCTTATATTAGTACAGACGGGTGGAGCTCTCATATCAAGCAAGGCACCATGTTTGGTAAATTTATTTCTTCCTGTTGCTTGTGCTCCATTATTGGACTTTGTAACATTATAAATGGGTATGAAACTTCTGCTTTATTATATATATTTGTATATGAAAATTAATGACTTACTAATAGTCAGTGCACATAAGTGATGCTTTGCCTTGAAAATATAAACAACATGAAGAATAAAGCTGCTATAAATAGCAGGATTCCTATTTTCGAACATGTAGTAAGTCATATTCAGTGTTAATTCTTTACAAACATCTCCGTTCCAGTAAGACTACTGTAGTACTCAGTACAAGTTGCAAAGTTTTTGTATAACTTTCTGAATACAGGAAATGTATGCCACGTACAGATTTTTTTCAAGCCAGAGAATAAATTATTATGTTAAAAACACATCTTTTACACTTTCTTTGCCATTTATAAGTAAAAAAAAAAAAAAAAAGTAGTTTCATTAGAAAATAACATTGATGCTGATCACAACTATATTAAGGCCCCATTTACAAGATGATGTTTTCAATTAAAAAAATCATCAGAAAAATAAATGCTCGAGTCAAGAAAAGGCACCTGAAAAGTAGTTTTGAATATATACGTAGTTATTTGCCACCTCTTTTAAAAACTTTTACATAGATTACGACAGCCCTGGTTACCTGGAGCTGAAACTACTGAGAAGAAATGGGGCCCAGTGGGACAAATCACGCATTATTAGAAGTCAAGCCCAGCTAGGTTTATATGGCATGGCAACGGGGAGTTGGCAGGGACCGAGCAAGGAAACAGCTGGGTGAACAAACTGAGAAAAACATATGTATAATGACATATTTGTTTCATATTTTATCCCAACTGTGAATTCCAATCCACATTGTGACACCGGCTGCCTCGGTCCAGTGACTCCCATCTGCAACTCTGTGTCAGCACATCTCCAAGGACGGGCTGGAAAACTTCAGGGACCACAAAAACCGACAGGAGCAAGTAGAGCAAGACAGAGTGGGCTGCCGAAGTCTGGGCGTGCTCGTCCCCCAGCGGAGGGTTTGAACGTGGCAGACGAGAGAGGAAAGAACTCGGGGGGGGCTTCCCGGGGAGAAAATCTGTGGTGGGATTAGAGCCTCACCAGGCCCCATTCTGCTTCACACCCTATGACCCTGCCGCGATGCAGCCGAGGAAGGTAGTGGTAGTGGGGATGGGGGGGGGGGGGGTGTGGGGCTCCACAGAGCTATCTATGGGGGCTTTACAGTTCTGCCCAATCTCCCCAAGCCTCAGCATGTAATTAGAGATAAAGACAGAGGGCTCGGCTACTCAACCTCAATTCTCCTGGCTTCACACAAGGCTGCCCACCCATAGCCCCCCGAGGAAACCCCACATCACCACCCCTGCACCGGCACCTGTGCATGCGAGCTGGCTACCAACCACATCATCTTCTAAACAACTGTTCCACACTCTAAACATTTAAGGTACTACAAGGTACGGTACATGATCATGATTGATTGGGGCAGAAATGTGAAGTGTCCCGAAGTTGCAACACTGTGATTCACGATGGTGGCGTGCAGCTTTTTGAGGGGATTTTCTCTCTTTCTTTTTGATGCCAATTCCACATAATATGTTTGCTGAGGAGGATTCATATTGTACAAATTCTCAGGTAAACAATAACCTCTGTAAATAAGCAATTTTTCTTCATATCTAAAACTTCATTCAGGCGAGTGCGGAAAATTTTGAGGATATAGCCGAGGAGGAACTCTCAACTATATTCAAGAAACATAAAATTATACTATGGAGGGATCCATTATTCATCTCAGATACATTTTTCATTTAAGAGTGGGCTGGATATGAGCAATGATGAATGCATCGCCCAGGATGCAATTTGTATGTAAAATAACAGAAGATTACAGAATATGTTTTAAGTGCAAATGCAGTTTGTTGCCATCTAAGTGGAAAATGCATTCCTACAAAAAAAACCAATGAGACCTGAGCCCCATGATGCTGCTTCATAAAATCACTTAGCCCATAGCTAGGCCCCTCGCCAGATTCCAGAAAGGGTCACAATGAGGAGCTCTAGTGATGAATGAGCTGACTGGAGTGGATTTTCATTCATATAATATACACTACCTCTTGGTGTGGGATAAGTAAACCAAATAACTACTGCTAATTCTGCTGGCATCCAGCTCAGCACCACACTTCCTTGAAATCCTCCCCTCTGCAGACACACTGTTAGATGCATGTCAACGCACAAGTGCACACAAACATATAGCAGCGTTTCACTGCCTGCCAGGCATCCACATGTTCCTCTCAGGACTCGCTTTCTCCTCATCAGCTTCACTGGCTGCACACCGTTTCAATTCAGCGCGTCTCAAAGACACACAAAGAGCCTATCCCTGCATTCACAGTACAAAGATTGAATACAGCCCTCTAACACAAGACATGCCCACCATAGAGCATGTAATACAACTCATTACTGGACACGTTGGATGCGGGGGTCTGTGATGGGAGAGACAAGCACAACATGAGAGGCTGCAGGGGGGCCCGACGCCAACGTCTCCATCCTCCCTCACCGCCAAGGAGAACTTTAAAAACAGGCCCAAATAACTAAAGCAATCCAATTGATTTTTACAGGTTCTCACAAATAGGTGCTATAATGCTGAGGGAATTGAAAACCCAGAAATACTGTTTACACTTTGAGTGAAAGCACCACCCGGCCTGCAGGCCTTTGGACATCCGTATCAGAGGTTAGTTCAGGTCTGACTCACAGCTCGTCACACTCGCTGTGCAGTTGACCCACAAGCAAACCGTGTCCGATGGCACAGGGACGGGGGGACAGCATAAGTGGGTCAGCCACATTGATCGTCCGCCCCGCACCAGATTGCTGTGGGGGTCAAGTTCGGTTTGCTGTGCGAACAGGCAGAGACGAGGCTGTGTTTGTGAAGGAAGGCACGACGGCAAATTGGCTAATCCGGCTGTGCGCGCGGCCTCATGAACCTTCCTTTACCTCGGGGCAATCTCATGACCCGAGGCAAAGCATTACACACGTTATAAAGACATGAACTTCACAGCGTCAGAGTTTCAGGCACACAATCAATGGGGCCACGGGTGCAAACATTTTCTGCACTGCCAGTGTGATACCCCCTGTCTCAGGACGACAGTGGAACCTGTTTTTGCACTGTGCTCATGTTAATGTCAGCAATAATAAAGACCTGCAGTACAAGAAACAATGAAAAAAGCAAGCGCGAGCTGGAGACAGTTTTTGGAGGTGTGTTGGAAAACACACCTCTCGGAGTCGCGGGGAGCCGGCGGAGAGGGCAGGATGTGAGGAGTCTGTCAACTTCTCCCTGTCTGCTCCTGTGTTCGCTCGCTTCAGAGTGAGGGGAGCAAATGGGCCTAATTCACACTGGCTGTGTGTGAGTGTCTCTGCTGTCAAGCAGCGTGAGCGGGAATTAGATCTATGGTTTGTAGCCTTCATCCCTTCCCAGACAGACTTGTTCCAGCTCAGAGGCGCTGCCTAATCCGCACCTCTCTCCGGCTTGCACTCCCAGAAAATGACTTCACACAGCTGCCTCAAACGCCCAACGCAGCAATTCTCGTCTGACTGAACTCCCCCCTACTCACAAAAAAAAAAAAAAACTCAGCAGACCTCCCATAGCTCATTTAACATACCAATTCCTCCCACTGGACCCCCTCCGAGGAGATGAAAACAACAAGGAAAACAACGAGAGCCCCTCTTGATAATTTAAGGGCTTTTTTCTCCAGAGAGCTGTCAAAATCAGCCGTACGGTGGGAGGAATTCAAAAAGCAACGAGGTTCCAGGGAAGAGGGCTGCAGGTCACAGACATCTGTGTGTCCGACAGTTGGTTGCTGACAATGTAATGCAAGCAAAAGCTCATATTACCTTAGATGCTGTTCCAAGGTTCAATCTAACGATCAATCAAACGTGCGTTACAAAGTCATGAAATACACATCGTTTCCAACGTATGGGTTCAATACCACAAAAGTCTGCTGTCCGTGTAAACGGACAGCAGAAATGCTGAAAACTACATAGCTTTTATGTTGGGCCACTAGTGGGTGCTGTTGGTTGTTTTTGTAATAAAATCAAACACATTTGGAGAACAATATGCTCTAAACATTAACAATGGTAGAATGCAGACATTCTAGTGGACGGACGACCAATTTGGATTGTTATTTACGGTGACGGTCAACAATAAAACTATCAAGTCCCAGAAGAATATGGACTGGGAGTCCTGTTTGTCATTGTCCAGTTACTCGCACATGGGCAAAATAACTATTTACTTGATTTATGGTGTGCATGTGCGGTAACAAGTTCCACCTTGGAGCTGTTTTCTAAAAGTTTTGGTTTTAGTGGCACCAAACTCCACTGTAAATGGACAGTCCATGTTCTCCTGGGACTTGGGAGTTTTATAGTTGACAGTCACAAACATCTGTGTACTTGTCATTGTTAATGTTTGTAGCGTATTTTTCTCTGCATGCAATTGGGTGCGATTTCATTACAAACACATCCAACAGCACCAACTCATGGCCTGGCATGCTTACTACATCATTTTCAGCGTTTCTGTTGTTTCATGGAAACAGACATCATTTTCAAAATGTTGCTGTGTAAAAGCTAAACTTTTCTGACACAAGAAAGCAAAGCAGAGTTTCACTTGAAATGTTGTCGTGTAAACCAGGCCTCAGTTAAGATTAGATTTGCACTTGACAAGAAAACCATAACAACAAAGTATTTCGTGGGTCGGCGACACATTGGAAATACCCACTGCTGTAAACAAGTGAGGCATTGCAGCCTCTGAGGAACGGAGGGGGACCACATCGATCCCCTCGTTCAGCTTCTCCACCATTCATACAAACACCACGTTGATAAAAGGCGCCTCAAACGAACCGGCCGATAGGAGGCTGTATCACCTGAGGGTATCTGGTAACTTCAGCTCTTCCTCAGTCCCCTCCGCCTGCATCCCACCAAGCGGTTGAGAGGCAAATTAACCTGAATGTCAATTCACAACAAGGACTCTGGGAACACAAAGCCATACGAGTTCTCACATTCTAACCAAGATCTTGGCCAGATGATTTTTCTTCCTTTTCTTCCAGCTGTCGTCAAGGACGCAATTATGCTAGACAATCCCGGCTGCGAGGGGGCTGCTCTCCGGCAGGGCGGCCCACTTGGATCGTGGAGGGAAACTGCAGATAATGGCGAGGCCCACTCAGGCAAACACTCCAGCCCTGAGGACAGGAAGCAGGGAGAGCTCCTTCTTCTGAACCACAGCCTTTACCTAATAGCTTTCATCTGTGGTATGAATACCGCATCAGCCAGAATCCTGTAGCAACGTCTCCCACTGCTTTACCTGCTTTTGTCCTTTCTTCACCCACCACAATGAAGGCTGTCTCTTCAGGTTAGAAAGTGATTCTGGGGTCTTTGAGAGACACTATGGATCTCCAGGGAAAGTTAGATTAAGGGTGTTTCAAGAAGGGAAAATCTGTGAAAGTAGAGGCGACAAACAATGTCTTCCATACGATCACACTGATGCTGTGAGAAATGCAGTCGAGTTCTGGAGAACTCCTTAGGCAGCAGAGAGAAACAAGTGATATTACAAGAAAAAGAGAATGATTAAAGCCTAATATGCCATAGTAGAGAGAGGAGAGAGAGGTGATTTATCCCTTCACGGCCTTTTGACACTAAATTAAACTGTTGAGTCCATTCCCCCGTGCCAGCTAGTTATCTTTCCAGGCTAATTTAACACTATAATTTACATTCCATATAAAATACATCCTGATGTGGTGCTGTCAAGGCCGTACATCACTTGCAGAGAGTGCTCCAGTTTCAGTGAAAAGGACAGAATTAGATCATATTCATGATGCAATTAAACACTTCAGTGGGAATCGATGTAAAACCGATGAGCCCTGAAAACAATGCATATGGCTGAGAACATTAGAACACATTACCTACCCTTGGATCCCTCGCTCCACAGACGCAATTTTAAATCCTCCTCTACTCCACTCTCCATCTCCCCAGATTCATAACGCACAGCGATAATAAATGAATTTTTCAAAAAATTATTCAACTACTAAATTGCCCATGGTAACTGAGTATCAGATGAAAGTGATGTGAATTATTAAGTAGGGAAACTGTTTGTTCTCACCACGGGTGTAATAATGGATGAATGAGGAAGAGAAGGGGTGCAAGGGGGGGCAGGTTACGGTAAAGGGAGATCTCATAATAAACATCAGTGTTGATGTAAAAATGGGAAAACTCTGTCTGCCGCCCGGGCCTCCAGCTGGGATGATGGTATCGACCAATCTCCCTAAGGGTGGTGGTGTGGGTTTTCTTATGGATACAGAGAGCGGAGCAATACGAGGCGCTGCTGCACATTCTCGTGTATAAGCTGGCAACGGGCCCTCTGAAGCTGGCAAACCACTGCAACAGCCAACCAGTGTTACACCACCTCACCACATTTTACATAATCAGACAGACAGTGGAGCAGACCACACACTCACAGCGCTAGCACTCCACAACACATCAGCTACCTGGCACACTCACACCCACAAACACAGCAGGACACCCACAAAAATACATTTCTCAAGTTTTTTAATCACTATTGAAAATAATCAATAGAGTGATGGGTTATTTTTTTTAATTTCTGTTTATTTGTTTGACTTGTGGAAAGCTGCAGAATGTGTTAAAAAGAACTCTGCAATCATATTGAGGTGCACATGGCATGTGAGTTTGTGCAAAATGTGCTTTATTCCTAAAAAACAGCCTCAAGTTGTGACCCAAGTCCCCAAATATCAGAGGTACAAATATCCAAAAGTCAACTCATAAAGTTGTTTGCCATTGAACTATGCTCAATCGCTCCAGCACAAGAAAACACAGTCTCCATGAATGAGAACCAGAAGTTAGTTAGACAAGACCAACGTATTAAATGCAAGATAAAACAACATTTTAACATTTTTGCAATGAATGACAGTAATGCAACAAACTTTGTAACTGTGCAATTGAAAAAAAAATCCTTTTACTGAGAACTTGATTTCATTTAGTGAGGTAATTCAATAAAATGAGTCAAACTGATGGCTGCTGATTTCCCGCCAAAAAACATGCATGTAAGGGTAATTTGAGGCTGTAACCTAGTTTTACCTGCAGTCAACTGGGATCTGCTCCAGCTCCAGCACTCCTAGGTTGGATAAAGTGCTATAAAAGATGGATGGATGGGTGATTTACACCTGCTCTGAGGCAGACGTAACAGTACATAACATAGTCCATAATGGTTGTCTGGTATATGTTTTTAACTTTAGTTTTGGGGAAGTTGAGAAGGGCAGCTCATTATTTTACAGACGGTCACAGCCAATGGTACCAAACACTTTTCTGTTTTCCAAAAGCACAAACTTGATAGTTTTGGGGGTTTTTTTTAAGTGTACAAATGTAATGAAATTCAGAATTTAAGAGCCACACAAGGGGGGCAGAGGTGCAGCAATTTGTAACCATTTCTGACAGGATGAGTTGGCCTCTCCAACTGAAACAGTAATTATGCTTAATGGTCCTTTAATCTGTCCATCAGGCAGGAGGTGAGCAGCCGGGTCAGCCTAAAGTGCTCCAGGCATCACGGTGTGTCAGGGTACAGTCAGAGGGGTGATGTGCTCCACGAGGAGTGCCAGGACTGCTCGCTTCACCACACAACATCAGCAGGCTGCAGAACACGCAGGCCTCGTCCCTCTGACTCACATTAGTCAACACATCAGACACCCACCACCCGCCCCCATGTGGAAAAATGCTTACAGTTGTAGCATGGGGCGATAAATATGTTCCCCCGGATGAGCTTGAAATGAGCGAGGAAGAGTGTGGGCAACTGACACGTTTGATCTAATTTGATGAAATCCCAATCGGGCATCATGGCGGGATGACTGATGCTGAACTCAGAGTTGTGGTTGATGGTTTCTGAACTATTGTGTCCAGCTGGCACTCTGCCATGGCTGTTATACCCCTGGAAGGATTTCCAGGCTTCTTTTTTTAAAGGGTTTTCCACAGAATGAAGGAAGGGTCGGATCCCAGCGGATTCCAGTTCACATTAGAAATCCCAGGTCGTGTCGCCTCTGTATGCTTCAACTGTCACGCACTTCTAAGCGGCGACGTAACGGTGACAAAGCCCGGATGGAGAGAGCATTACAAGCCAAAAGATGGCACTGGGTCAATCCCAGTAGCAATAGCAAAGACACAGAGCCCATGTGAAAACAAGAGTGAACAAATAGTACCTTTGTACCAGGAGTCATTTGTACTCAGCTCAGGCGCCTGGCTATCTTGGAGCCTGGCAGATAGAGCTGCGAGTCCCAACTATGCATCTGCACTTGTGCTGTATTTGTTATCTTGGACAAGCCTTCTCCCTCACCGTTTCGCCGGCCAAATAGAGAGGGGGGAGAAAACGAATCACTCCGAGACCTACTCCTGTTGTTCCCTCAGCTGTCAGCACTTCTCACAGACTTCACCCCCGCCTAGCCACATCGATACAGAGAAGTGACTGCCGTTTGCTTTATGATTGCCTTGTTTTATTCTCTCGGCCGGGCTTTTTCTCAGCCTTCACAGCTCTAATCAGACCGCCTTGCCTGGACAACAGAGCCATTGTCTCTTTAAGTGAAAGAGGCAGTGGATCAGTGAATCCCTTTCCATTTCCCCGCTTTATTAGCCCAACGGCACACTACTGTTTATACTAGTGGGTATTCTGTGTTTGCTAAGAACAATTACAGTATGACAAATGATCCGTCAATGCCATCTATCAGGCCAGGGCTGACAGGAATCCTATAGACAGGGCAGCCATTCGTCCCCCGCTCCCCATCTCTGGGGTCCCATGCTTTAGTATCCATGACAACGTGCAAGCCACTTGCCACGCTTGCCACTTCACAGTGAGAGATGAGCGCCCATGAGTGGCTTTGAAAATTAGCCTTTGACACCCCATGTTCCACTGCAATCCCACCCTCCTAGCCTACAGACCGGCCCCTTTGGGGGGCCTCGGAAACAGCCACAACCCCAACCACCCCCCACCTTTTCTTTTTCCTCCATATTCACACAAACACAAAGGCAGACACATAGCGAGGCGCTACTATAAACATACTTCTCTCTAGGTCTCACGGTGTCAGTTTTATTGTGCTGGAGCTATATGATTCTCAACATTAACCTCACAGCTACATTACCTATCCAGCGATGGAAATGAAAGAGGAGCTCCAACTTACTTGGCCGACGTCCATAAAACAGGGTGAAAAATAAAACGGGTGAAATAGAAAGAGAGAGGTGGAGAGGTGGCTGAATGCACACGAGCTGCCAGCACATTATCAGGCTGAGCCAACTGTCTGACCCTCCATCCCTCATTTCATATATGACTTTCTGCAAAAGTAAAGTCTCAAAAACACAAAAAATACCTCATCTGATATTGCAAGCTACAGAAAGTATTAGATTTTTTTAAGTCAAGAGGTGGTAGTTCACAATACGTATGGAATTTAAAGTAGATTACAGCAGTGATTAGGACTGGAAAATCCAATTAATACAACAGATTTACAAATATCAGGAGGTCAACATCAGAAACTTTCAGAAAATGAACGCAAGCAAACTTATTCAAAACAAAAGTTAAGCGTGAGGACTTTTTGGGTCAAAACACTTTTCTATTAAAGCTGAACAAGTTACACCTTAAAAACACACAGATACAGTATTTTATCTATTAAGTGAAGACATGGTGGATTACATCACGTACACAATTTAAAGTAAATTAAAACACTGGTTTGGATAGTGAAATGTGATTATGCAAGAGGTTCAAAAATAACAACAAGTCAACATCAGAAACCTGCAGGAAAGATGTGAATTACACAAACAAACACAAGAAACATATGAGAGGAGTCACGAATCAAGTCATGATTTTCTCCTGGGTATCAGCATAGAGCCCTAAAAACATGTACCAATACTTAATTTTATGATGAAAATACAAAAAAGTATTAGAAGATGTCATTTACAGCACAGGTGGAATTTAAAGTGGATTATAGCACTGAATTACTGTGAGATATTGAAAATCAAGGGTCAGAAAATTAACACAAACTACATCAAAAGTTAAGTTTGAAGGATGTTTCATGGCAAGTCATGATTCTCCTCCAAGTACTTTTCAGGCCTGAGGGTCTATTAATATTATAATGTTAATTAATAAAGCCTCAACAACACAAAACAATGACTGTATCAATTGGTGCAAAGTACATGTTGTATTCATTTTTGACTAAAGAGGCGGTACTTCACAGTAGATGAGGAATTTAAAGCCAAACAACACTTCAACACTGACTTTGACTGGGAAATGTGATTATTGCAAAAGATTAAACAATATTATATGGTCAACACAAGAAACGAAGAAAATAATGCAAATGAACATAAACTTGCTAAATTGCAAGTTAAGTATGAGGGATGTTTCGGGCCAAGCCACGATTCCCTGCTGACAACCAGACACACCTCTTTGTGGTTGGTTTATGCCATAAACTACACTTGGCAGCTGAGGATCCTATTTCTACCATGAAAGAAACAAACAAAGCTGTGCAAACGTGGTGCACTGTTAGAAGCAATGGTTTTACGGCTTGTGATTAATCATATTTGGAGAAACATTAAAGGGAAAGGAGGAAACTGGCTCCAGCACTAGGAGGTAAGGGTGTCAACTGATATAACCCACCACTGACATCAAGCAGAGCCAGCTAGCTCATTGATGTGGCAGCGTCTCATTTTCACCAGTTTGGAAGCAGACAGTTTTGCAGCGCCTTGCGGTTCTTAATTATCTTCCGACTTTGTCTAATTCAATCAACACAACTCAGATCTGGCTGCGAAATGGCACTCGCATCCCCTCAAGCTCAGCAAGTCAAAAAACACTGAATAAGTGGAACAGTCAAACTGACAAAATGGCATAGCACACGAGAAATAACTGCTATTTTATCTCCCAGGCTGAGACCTCATCCACACAGAGAGAGAGAGAGAGAGAGAGAGAGAGAGAGAGAGAGAGAGAGAGAGAGAGATGTAGGGGAGGTGGAGAAAGCAACCAATCAGCTTTTTGTTTTAAGTTACAAGGCTGTGTTTGGGGGGGGGGCTTTGATGTGCTTTGATGATGCTGCAGATGCCGCCTTGCTGAGCGGTGTGAGGTCACACCGTGAGCCAAGGCTCTCGAGGTCCCCTGCTCTGATGCTTCCTAATATCCCGATAACACGATTGCATCCAAGTGCAGCTGTCCCAGTTGTTACAAGCACTCCTCACAGCTCTGCGTTATTTTGGACAGAGTGCGAGTGGCGGCCCAGACGCGTGCGCGCGGCCACACACGGGGAATTTAAAAGGTCATTAGGGATTAAATTATTTGCCCATTTGCAAGGCGAAAAGGGAAGGACATAATGAGGAGGAGGTGGGGTGGCTGAACCCATCTCCCTAAAATCCTTTTCCACATCACCACCATTCCCACCCATTCACCTCCCATCTAATTCTGAGGGCCACGGCATTATTAGATTTTGACATTATTAGCTCAAATAGCAGAGAGGCCCCACTGTCATTATAAAGCCTTTACTTTTTGCGTTGACTGCCAAATCTGTTTTGCACTAGCTCCAGACTGCCAAACCCAACAATGGCAGATTAGTGAAGCCCTTCTCTTGTTGCAGCAGAGGTTAATATAAAGTGACAGGGCTAAGTCCGCTCCGATTAAGTATGCTGAGAGATATTACGGCAGTTTGTTTCATCAGATCGTTATTGGATTAAACAGCATGCACAACAATGAAAGTTTAATTTTAATTTTCGGCAGGAATATAAAACAGGCTGGGAGAGCGCTCCTGTCAGAACAAAGGCAGTATTACAATACCTTCTTGTTTTTGCTTCTCCTCCTTTGCCATTACTGGAGTGGCAGACATGAGGGGGAAAAAACTGATGGTAAGTGAGGATGTCAACCTTTAGGGTTTTTGTTTTTTCCTTGAGATGTTAATGCATTATTCATCAACCAGCAAAATTGAACAGCACTTCACAAACCAGAATCTGGTCAACTAAAACATAACGGAGAACAGGCATCAAAAACTGGAGGAGTGATCTCATTCTCCCTGCGAGAAACCTCTGCACTGTGTACGTGTTTGGTCATTTACTGCCATGCTGCGTGGAAGTACAGGCCAGTTGGCCGGCGTATTGTTAGCTCTGGAAGAGGTCACTGCACCCGACCAATAAGCTGTTATTAATCCTCACAGAGTCATCCATTAGCCCATCCAATTTTTATGACCCTCTTCTTTATTAGACGAACTATCATCTGTCCATACCTGGCAGAATGATGGACTTCCTCATCTGGGCAGCAACACTCCCCTCTCCCCAGGAGGTGCTGGCCCAGGTGGAGCGGACCTGAAGGCAGGCCAGAGAGAGGCAGGACGGGGTCGGCGGGCCCAACCTGACAGTTTCCTGGGATATTCCCCACTGTCCCGTTACTTCCGATAAATCTTTGTGCTTTACGATTAGGTACATAAAATGAGTCATAGATCTGGACAGTAAATAAGAGCTTGTCAGTGGGGCTGACGCCAGGTTCCGGCTCCTCCTCCACCTCCTCCTCTGCCAGATAGTCCCTCTGTACCCCGGCCATCAGACTGCTGCTATTGAGCGGGGGCTAAAAAGGCTCCAATAAATAAGCCTGATATTTCCCTCTGGACTTCCGTGGTGCCACCCTGAAGCTTGCATACACTGGACAAACAAAAATGTCTGGCATTAAAAACATTTTTTTTAAATGCCTTGACGCAAACAACACTTTCTTGTTTTTGAAATCCCTTTCAAAATGGTATCGAACTTTTTTTGTTTCTAATTACTTCTGTAAGATAGAAAAGCCAGGAAGTCAATGGATCAATCCATCTCAAGTATATTCAAACTGTATGGTGGACTGCAAGACACTGATGTCTTTTAATGGACCTTCAATCCATACTTGCAATTAGGCATGCAAAATCTCCCATTAAATAAGTCCACTTACAGTGTATTTACTCTGTTGCTATTTGTGTGTGTGTGTGTGTGTGTGTGTGTGTGTGTGTGGGGGGGGGGGGGGGGGGGGGGGGGGGTCTTATAACGAGGCGGAGAGCAGCGGCGGGATGACCAGAGGGAGGACTGATGGTCTCCACATGCACTAACACAAGTGATGGACACTTCCTCTGCAGCGCCAGCTAATCATTGTTGCAGATTCGTTTATACTGGTCTGGAACGACTCCCCCAATGGCCGCTGTTGCATATTAAACAGACAAACAGACAATAGGGACGCACTGGTGGAGGACACGAGAGCAGCGAAACACCAGCAGTGTCATGGCAGTCTGGGGAACGCTGGACTCATAATGCTGTGTGTACAAATGGGAATCTGCCCACTGATTGATAGCATATTAAACAGAATTGTGTTACTGCCTATCCACTGCACATTTTGACAAGGCACCTGTGAAAAAAACGTTTTTAACATACATCAGCACCTATTCAGCATAACAGCATATAAAGTTCTCTCTCTCTCTCTCTCTCTCTCTCTCTCCCTCTCTCTCTCTCTCTCTCTCTCTCTCTCTCTCCTCTCCCTCCCTCGCTCTCTCTCTCTCTCTCTCTCTCTCTCTCTCCCTCTCTCTCTCTCTCTCTCTCCCTCTCTCCCTCGCTCTCTCTCTCTCTCTCTCTCTGTCCCTCGCTCTCTCTCTCTCTCTCTCTCTCTCTCTCTCTCTCTCTCTCTCTCTCTCTCTGCGTGTGTGTGTGTGGCAGACAAAAAGAATAAAGAGGCTATCAGGAAGAAAAGAGGTCTGGAGCAGGAAAGCAGCGAGCAGCAGAGAAAGTGCATGGCTACAGGCGTGCAATCAGCAAAGAATTCAAAATCTCACCCAGTTTATACAGTTTCTATAATCAGAGAGCAAAGAAGGAAAACAACGCCAATGGCAGCGCAGCAAAGGAGATTCAAAACATTTTCATTAGTGAGCAAAAAATAAAGTAGTTCTTAGTGAAAGCATTGCTTCTTTTTGCATAAGTCTGATGTTTAAGAGAGAAGATTAGATGGAGGATCTTTTTTATGTTTTTTTTGTCGAGTCTGAACTCTGCAAAAAGCCTTTCTGACTAGTTGCAGCATCTGAATTATGTTTTTCTTTTTTTCCGGTCGTTTCATTCAGTGTCTGTCAGAAAGTGGAGCATCAAGGATATAAAGAAGGAGTAAATCTACGACAAAGAAACAGGATTGAAGTCAATGATTTGATTTGTTACAGAGGCACAGCAAAGGTGAACATACTTTTATGCATCTTTTTGGTTTATTAGTTTTCTTACTGATCATAGAATTATTACAATTCATGAGTTTGTGATCTTGCTTAAAACACACTTTGCATAGGATTTTTTACACAGAAACACCTGTATCGGTTTTCTACAATGTGTTTCACATTAGATTTTAAAAATAGTGAAAACTACCAATCAACTCAGACTCCTGAAGGCCTGAGTTAAAGCTTGAGATGAATGATGCACATAAACAGAAGCAGTTCACTTGTGAAGATATTCCATATATGACTGACACTAGTGAGGCCTTGTAGGTCAGTGGTGAAGCGCTGAAGCATCCAGTTATTCACAAACCATGTGGAGATGAGAAGTGGGGGCACTACATGGAAATGATATCAAACCTTGATTGGTTATATCGCTAATATACTTCCTATTCGGTCATTAACAATTCTAACAAAATGACATCATACAGTACATAAAAGATAATGAGGACTTTTCCCACCTATGAAGATGTTCTATACATGAAGATGGCCCAAATACTGAACCCTGTGGCGCGCTATACATTTAGTATTACATTTAACCATACTGAACTATTGTGATCATATCATTTCTATTCTTAAGAATGAAAAATATAAAACTCTAAATAGTTACAGAAAAAGTTCAGTGCATTTCCTCAGATATTTGACATTGTCTGGTCTGGCTTCATGGAGTTGTGATAGTTTGCTGTTATTTGGTGGTTTCCACAAACTTTAGCCAACTCGTTTAGTGAATTGTTTTTTTTTTAATGGTATTAAACATTGTTGCATCGAGTTTGTCCTCAAATATAGTTCATAAATCACTATTCCTCTACAGAATCCTCAGCCAACATTGCGTTTACTGTCTGTTACTGATCACAAGTGCTGCTTCTGAGACTGACTAAATGTTAAAATATATCACAACACAACCATGTGGTACAATGTGGCATCGACAGTAAGAATAAATGAGAAAAAAGAAAAATGTTGCATAGATAGAGAATAGTGGCCCTAATATAGAACCCTGTGGAGCACCATACTTTCCTAAGTACATTTTTCAGTACAGTGACAATATATTTTCTTCCAATGTGGTGCTGAAAAGAAGCCAACCTGGATATAATAAAACACAAATATTGTTTTGTTTGAAATGAAGGCATTGATAAAGCACTCTGAGAAACAAACACCATCACACTGGCGCTAATCAAGGGACCAACGATGCCTTTCTATCAATGCTGTGAACTCACCAAGTGATTATGACATTTTGAAACCAGCTGGTTAATAGTCAAACATATCTTTGATTCAAAGGATAAAATATCATTATGCCAGAGCCATTTCCCAATACTGTATGCGAAGAGGTCATTTTACCAATTTGTCATTTAGTTTGTCATTATGTCGCCTGCTGCAGTCAATGTGGCAGAACCGCGAGAAGATCACTTGTGATGGATCCCACTGTCGGGAAGTCATTGTCATGATGCCACCATCATTATATCAGGCAAAGGGCGACATGCCAATATGTCATTAAGTCATGATACGCGCAATATGCCAATATGTCATTATATCATTACGGCAATGAGCATGTGACGGCATGTTAGAATTTGGATTTCTGCAGAGTCGAGACGCAGATCAGGGCATAAAACCAAGCTAAAGTCACGTCATGTCATGTCAAAGTCACACAAGCGTGTCCACAAGCAAAAGAAGAAAAATGTTATGATGCTCGTATGTCGGGGTCCTTACGACTCAACAAAGACACAAAGCTGCTCTGTTGAAACCTGTGTTGGTTGAATCTGTCACAATGGCCTTTCTTGAAGTATGTTTACCTGGATATTAACAGAATGCAGCTACGTCTGTGCATCAAAACTTCTCAAACTTCAATGCCAGCCTTTAGAAATTATATGTCACTGTTTCGAAAACTATGCCAGAAGAATGCTGCTTTTGTTCCTCCATCTACTGCACTGCTTCGTCTGAGTACAGTCTGCACTGTGAAAGGAATAATGCTCTTTCTGATTACGGCCTATTGTTTTAGCATCCTTGTAATGGGAACTTTCTGGAGCTTTTCTTCTTCTGTTTTTCCATCACTGCCTCAGTGTCCTTCCATTATATTGATCTATGTCGCCTGCTCAGCCTTTTATCTCTTGTGACTATGAACATGCATACAATATTACACACTTATTGTGATTATTATTAAGGATCTGCACCCTTCGTTGTCTCTCTGCTCAATCTTCTTTCTCCTCAAAGTGTCTGGATCGCAGCCATTATAGCACCCGCTGCATCCTGCCTTTGCACGCGAGTGTCTGATTTTGCCACCACTGAATCACTGGTGAGTAACCAGCCAATAAGGCCCAAATTCCTCGTCAAACAAAGATTTTGACTCAGTTTTCAAATACAGAAGTGAATCCATTTGTATGCAGTCACAGTGAGAAACTATTTTTCTTTCTTGGAGGGCAGGAAGAAATTTTAACATCTCAACAAATTCACACCAAAGCTGCTATCAAACATACTTTTGTGTTACATTCTACACATACAATGCTAAAGCAAAGAGGAGGATATTCCTTTCCAAGATGCTGATGAATTATATCTGCAGAATCCACGCATATGGTATTAATTATATGGACCTATGATCTATAATCTTTCACTTCAAAAATGAAAATTAAATATATTATTCTAAAGAAGCACCCCCACCAGGCCAAAGAAATTCAGAATTTGTGGTTGGACACCCAAAACGTCAATTTCTACCAAAAACCATGGTGTGATCATGCCTCCCTAAAAGCTTTTGACTAGCACACCTGGGATCATGCTTTTTGTTCTGCATCATATCAACTAAATATATTGTGAGAGCCTAGTGTCTAAAAAATATCACTATTTATATTATTAATTGTTCCTAAATGCAGGTTATTCACAGAAATGTGGAAGATGCAATACACATTAAATGAAATGAAGTAAAGCTAAGAAGATTAGGATCTTCATAAAGAGGCAGTTCTCTACTGATTTACTGTCAATGTGTAAAAGTCAGACAATGTTTTAGCATTGTGTTCGTTGCAATCGTGTATTTTCTTATAAATTAAGTCTTTGCCTGTTTCTGAAGTCACGAGCAAAATTACATCATTAAGATAATTTTACATGCAAAAGAGAAGAAAATTGTAATACTGGAACATGAATACTTGTTAATATAAAATGTTCATATATGAATATGTTGGCTGTTTTTGTGAGAAGCATCTCACTGGTGATATCAACGCACACTCCTTTAGTTTCAAGTCCTTTAAGATCAGGCTGTGTGGCTCAAAACCAGCCCACAAGAGGCTCCAGGTTACTGTGGCTCTATTTTACCAGTCCGGCCCCCTCCACAGTAAATTCTGTTCATAATTGTTATCATGTTTCTTGCTAAAAACTGTTTTTTACTCAAAACATCTTCGCCTTCAAAATTTGTCATGTCACTTCGGAGCTTCTGGAGTTTGATTTTAACTGTGAATGTGAAGCTTTAGACATCTTACAATTATTTCATACAGAAGAGTTGTTCCTGTAAGCCATAAAAACAAAAACAAAAAAAATCAATGAGCAACTCATTAAATCACATTAAAGAGGTAAAAACCTCAACTGAAAAAAAATCTGATCAGGAATCAAAAAGTCACATTGAAGCATTTCTACCTTAAAGTGTATTCAACCCTCACAATGAATAAGCACTGCACAGTTATGTTAATGTGACAGCATCAACAAACACATAATTACACATTATCTGACACCACACTAACAAGCATCTCCACCCGCTTGGTGCCTGAACCCCACCAAGTTCGGCCAGGTTCACTTTCACTGTACAAGTGTTGAAATCCATGCGAGTGGAGAAAATAATGATAGTTTAGCTCAAACTGTCAATTTAAATAGTACAACAGTGTGTATTAAGAGCTTTTAATGTCTCGACGAGGTGCAATTTTAAGGCTGAGGTCTATTAAGCAGGAAAATAGCTCCACTTAGTTTCCTGTAAAGATTGTTGGAGATGTAGCACGTCCGTGCGGTCGTCCTCCATTTGTCCACTTTATTTTCATGTGAATCATTTTCAAGCTGGAAATGACATAAATGTCTCATTCAAACATTTCACATGTTACAGTATGTTGGTGTTGTCAAAATAGAAATTAGAATGATTTTAT
Organism: Blennius ocellaris; assembly: GCF_963422515.1. Lineage (NCBI taxonomy): Eukaryota > Metazoa > Chordata > Actinopteri > Blenniiformes > Blenniidae > Blennius > Blennius ocellaris. The sequence continues at coordinate 29,359,998 of NC_137656.1, read as the reverse complement.
CTGCAATTTTTCTGCCAACATATTGTTAAATGCCTACATTACTTTATGACTACATTATATTGTTTTACAGGTATACATTTGATTTGAACATGATTGTCTCTAACTTGTCAGTACAGACCTGATGTACTAAAGGCTTGAGCAGATAAAAACATCAAACGTGCGACACTGACCTTAAACAACACATACAATCAATTTAACACATTCAAGCCAGTATTAGACAATGTTTTCAAGTGAAGATGCATCATTTTTGTGTTTTTGTTTTCAAAACAATGTCCACCGACAGAAACGCTGAAAACGATGTAGTTTTCATGTTAGGCCACTAGTGGGTGCTGTTGGTTGTTTATGCAATGAAACTACACAAACGTGCCACAGAGAACAATGGGCTCTGAACATTCATAATGGGAGAACACCGGTGTTCTAGTGGAAGTTTGATTATTACGGTAACTGTCAAAATAAAAGTACCAAGTCCAGGAGAATATGGACGTAGAGTTATGACACCACGGAGGAACACGTTGCTCTTATTGTCCATCTACTCGATCGGGCTTGAGCAGATGAACCATTTACTAAGTTTGCGGTTAACATGAGCAATAGCAGCACCTCTGCCAGTTCCATGGAGCCTGAAAGTTGCATTTCAAATAAATGTATTTCAAATAAATACTGCTCATTTCACCTCATCAGATTTTTCAAACTTGTTATACTGAAAGTAGCTATGCTGCTGATGGTACCAGATACCTGCCCCAATGCTGCAAGCAATTATGAACTTACAAGTAATTCAGTTACAACAATAACAGATAAATGCCAACACTTCCTGTTTCCCATTCAAAAGGCCTTCAGTATCTTTCCACTGAGGGCTTCATAAAAGGAAATGTACTGCTGTACCAATGACAGAGCAACAAACCAGGCAGTTAACTTTCTGGTTTCCAGCATTGACTTGTCTTCTTGTCTGACTTTTGGGTCAAAAGAAGCAAAATTTTGTGGTTTTGATGAAAGTTACCTTGTACCTCGGGAGTATAATACAGTCAAGAGTTTCACATGTGAGCCGTATTCCACTAGAATTCTACAATATCACTCAAGCCAATTAAAAATGCTTTAGTTTTAGACACCGGTACTGCTTTACTTCCTTTACCCAACTACCTGTACTTGCATACCCGTGTAAAGAGCACATGAATAAACGTTGTCTATGATGAAATGTACAGTATAGCATTCAGTCCGAAGGTAGAAATGAGGATTTAATGCCTTGCTACTGTTTCAATGGTCCCTTCATGGTCGCTTCATGTTACCCCCAACAATGTCAATGTTAATAAAAGTCCCCTGTGACTAGAAGTCCACTGAAACTCTGCTTTCACTCAGTTTGCTGCATGTTTGAGGATCCTTGTGATCACACACAGACTATTTGTGAGATGGGTGTTTAAAAAGCAGATGTGCGAAAACGAGGAGCACTCAGAAGAAGGATTATCTCCCCATAATTCTGTCTACATATTGAGTCATAACTAAACGTCGTCAGCAGTAGCAGAGAGGTTCTGAACATTAAGTTTATGGGCTCCTCATTATTTAACATGTTTTGGTCTCCCTACAGCCCAATGAAATTTTGATGGCAGTATTTCAGCTAGTTTGTTGGCTCCTCATTCCCACTCACTACTTACGGAGATGCAAATGGGTAAACGACGTCTCATTGGGCCACGCAGACATTAGACTGATTCACCTTTTTGCTCTGAGCTGGACAAACATTCAGTGGTGGTGTATTAGAGGGCCGATCAGACAGCGTTGCTTTTGCAGACAGACATGAGGAGGCCGGACCTCAGCCTGCACAGGCTGCAGTGCTGCAACCATCTGGGCTCGCCGCCGGCCGCCTCCCTATCTGCATACAGTAAAAAACAAACATTCCTGTAAATAAAGATGGCTGTCCAGCGACAATGGTATTGACCGTAGTCAGATGCTCCGCTGATTAAAAATTGATCCTTTTTGAAAAATCTAATCAACTGAATAGGATTCTTTCATACGTGGGGTGGGGTTGGGTGCGTTTGTTGGGGGCTGCAGGGGGGGTGGGGGAGGACGTGGAGGGGGGTTCTGAGCAGCTGCTGTCACAGAGAGACAGACCTGCTATCAACCCCTGCACCTCCACGCAGCCTCCTGCACCCTGCGCCCCACTTGCTTCACACCCCGTCCACCCCCCACCCACAGCGCCCCGGGACCAGACACGGCCCAGACGGTCTGAATTATTCAGCAGTCTGCGAGAGAGGCTCCGGCCACTTGGCCTATTAATGCCTGCCAGTGGAGGCTAGTGGCTCTAATGGCCAGTCCGGAGGAGCCCCAGTTCCCAGTGGACTGCAGAAGAGCTGCTAACGTTGAGCTGCAAGAGATGTGAGAGCGAATTCATCAGGGGCCGAGGTCGCGGCAGGTTAATGATGCCGCACGTCTAGACGGACGCTGGACTCACACCCAACCCAAAAGGCAGCATGTGGGGGAGGGGAGTGGAGGGGATATGGCTGAGATGCAATAATATTTTTTATCTCTGAAAGAGAGCCAGCCCTGTGATATCAGGTGTTAGGGCTTATTTATTAAAGAACAGCATTGTTGACTTTGGCCACAATCCACATCTGACCCCAGGTTTCTCCTTTCGCAACAGAACAGATCTACAGATACCACCAAACCCACCGATATAACTTCAGGTTTTACACACTGCAGATACCTTTTTTTTATAACCCAAATGCTGCTTTCGAGCAGCTTGTTGATAGATTGAGTCAGTCTGACTTAACATCGGGATTGAAAATAATGACTCAGTGTAGCAGGTAAGTGATACGACCCAAAATTGAGTCGTGCGATTCATTGCAGTCTGACTTTTTTATGCAGAGAGCGACCCGAAATGACCCCTATTCCACTCCAGGATTCAAAATGAAATGACAATAAAACTCAATCACACCCTTGTAGATATGTCATCAAAAAGGCTGTTTTTTCATAAATGAGGGCCCATTTTAAATGACAACCTTTCCAAGTGAGAACGCACAACTTTTGTTGCGTTTTGGGTCGAATGGACAAGTCGACCATAGAGAAGTCGACCATAGACAAGTCGACCATAGACAAGTCGACCATAGAGAAGTCGACCATAGACAAGTCGACCATAGACAAGTCGACCATAGACAAGTCGACCATAGAGAAGTCGACCATAGACAAGTCGACCATAGAGAAGTCGACCATAGACAAGTCGACCATAGACAAGTCGACCATAGACAAGTCGACCGCAGACGATTCAACCAGGGACAACTCGTCCACAAAACTACAACCAGGGACAACTCGTCCACAAAACTACAACCAGGGACAACTCGTCCACAAAACTACAACCAGGGACAACTCGTCCACGTGATTCCAGACAACTCCTCCACAAAACAATGTTCAGCATGATTGATTTGAAGGATTGTATTTCAAAGTATATTTGACACAAAACCATAAGATATTATATATATTTGACATTAGCCAGCTGGAATGTGCAGCACAAGGTAGTGCCGATGTTTGTTTGTTTTGGGGTTTTTTTGGGGGGGGGGCGTCCTGTGTGCAAAGAAGACCATTCTTCGCGAGAAACAAAACCATTTATACTATATTAAATATATATGGACATACTGTATACTAGATTTATGAAACATATATAAAATATGAATTAGAAATAATGTGCAAAAGTACATTGTGCAGGATTTATTTTCTCCCAAAAATTCTGAAATCTCATCTGTGCAGGACTTGTCCTCTGAAGGTTCTGTCCATGGACAAATTGTGGACTAGTTGTCCGGGGTTGTAGGTTTGTGTACAAGTTGTCCTCCAATCTGTTTTGGGGGTCTCTGTTTACACACTGAAAAAGCAATCATGTGTGAATGGCTCCCCAGGTGGACCTTTTCAAAAACTCTCCAACTCCATCTCCATGGAAACAGAGGAATGCAACTTTTTGAAAATGCTCTGTATCTGTGTAGGCGGCAGAAACACTGCTAATGCGTACCACAGATGTAGGAGATGGAAAATAACAACAATGGCGGCCTCCAGAGTGGAGGCAAAATCGACCATCAGCACCTACTAGACCAACATGAAAACTAAATCACTTTCAGCATTTCGGCCATGGCCATGTAAACAGACATAATTTTCAAAATGTTGCAGTGTAAACGTGGAACTTCTCTGAAAGGCCTTTATATTTGAGACCCTGTCCTATAACGGAGCGTCAGACCACAGAAGCTGGCCGAACACACACTATTCGTCTTTCACCACCTTGTGTTCGTACGTAAATGCAAACTGTTCACACTGGTGAGAAAGGAGAAGCACTCAGGAATGAACACAGACTTGTGCGATTGATGTGTATTTAGCTTTTACAATGTCAGAATATTGGTGATTAGTTTTGGAAAAGCATTTCTGAAACATTTAAGAGCCTTGATTGCATGGACATGAGGCTACAACACATTTGTATCACATCTGTATATATGCGTGGATGTTATACTATCGCACTCCTTCTTAATACACAGAATTTCATCACATCTAACAATTGGAGAGGAGATAGTTAATTATCATTATGATTTGTTTGTTACTTGTATTATTATATAACAATCTAAACCAGAGCCGAAGAATCCTAATCCTAACACGAGAAAAGCACGTCTCCCGTACAGCGCTGTAATATTTATCGCTAAATGAAAAGCAAGTGAAGTAAGTAACATTTATCAGAAAGGGATAAAGTGCACCGACATCGCTGAACAACCTTCATAACAGAGAGATTAAAGAATTGCCTGCGTAGCCCAACTCTGATTACTCACAGCCCCTTATCATCATCATTGCGCAAACAATCCCAACAGCTGGAGAGGGCCCTCAACTGCAGCACAAAGTCACTCAATAATCAGGGCATCTCCCCCAGAGCGAGACAGGGAGGAAGCTCCGGGTGCGACTCTCTTTTGGGAGCGGCTCCGTTGCCATGCGGCCTATCACCTTGGTGATTGTATGCATCCACTCCGAATCTCCGAAGGTGTAAACACAATACTCAACATGGGCGTGTGAGAAAAGGGAAAAAATGAACCCCTGAGTGTAAGTTGATCTGGTGGACAGCAGCCCAGCACGTGATCTGTGTGGCAGCTACCTGGAGGTTTCCTAATCGAGAAAGCCTCTCAGACAAAAAGTAATCATTTTTTGCACCAGAACACTCAGTCATCATTCACCGTGAGGACAAACACATTATAAAGTCCAGGCAGAGTGGCAGCGCAAGGTATTCTTATTATCATCCACTAGAGATTTATGCACTTCAAGGTTGAGTTCTTTGAGTGAGTGGGCTCGATCAGTCTGATGAAGCGGAATGAGTTCAGCCTTCAGTAGGTACTATATGTACTGGACTGCGCCGCCACGACAGAAGCTCTTCCCCTCTTCCAGGATCTGATGCCAAGCACATTTACTGTTGAGGTCAACGTCGCTGCCATGATTGCACCAAACCAAGGGCATCCTGCAGAAGGCTACAGCGGGGACGCAGACACACCCTGCACCCATTTGCACAAATGTAATTTCTCTCCCCCGCTCCCCTCACTCAAGGTGACCAAGCACATCATTCTGAGATCTGTGGTAGATGATCCCGATGGCCTCCTTGTAGCACAGATTCAAAACTGAAAAAGAAAAAAACAGCTGCCCCCTTCGAAAACACAAGTCATCCATTCAGGCAGTTGAAATGTGGAGCCTCTGTGGGCCAAACAGAACCACATGCATAGCAAATTATTTTTTCTTGGCTGCAGCTAAAAATGATATGCTTGCTTATCATACAGAAACAGTGTATCACAGTCTAAATATTGGCCCGGCATTAATAGTCAATTGGATCATTTCCATACAGCATCGAGCTGAGATGAAGTATTATAGGGAACACACATCCCTGTGAGGTCTGCACAGTCCTCTCACAGACTCACCCCGTCCATTTAAACATGTCCTCTGGCCTGTCACCAGAGTTGACCCCCACCCTCTTCTCTCCATCCCACCTCTGCCCAAATTCCAGGTCCTTGGGCACCTTCCTCATGCCGCATACAGCAAGAGCCTGGAGCAATGTTTAGCTAAACCTGCTGGCCTACGTAGGCAGGGAGCGTCCCCAGAGGGCTGAACAATCAGACAATTTCAAGATCATGAAGCATTAAACCAATCCCGGCAGGGTACACTAATTAAACAGCCGAGCCCGGCACAGCCAACCAATCCCTACAGAGCAATTAAATCCATCCCCTCTAAAACACTGTGGAACCTGTCTGGGGAAAACTGCCGAGAAGTGAGAGAGCGAGAAAGAGGGAGAGATAGAGTGGGGAGGGGAGGAAAATATCATAAAATTCATCTGGAAAAAAAAACTATAGGGGGAATGCAGCAGGAGGCTAACAAGGGAAATTGAAAAAGGAGAGCTTCAATTCAGCTCTTTGTTCTTTCCTCTTATATTCTCTAATAGTATTCAAAATGTGTGCCGTTCCTCTCTCCCGAGGTGGAAGTGGGAAGGTGTGTGAGTGTGACCACATTTAAATTCAAAAATAGTGACCCTGATGCGATCAAAAGTTGCATATTTAATTAAGATTACAAGGTCTGGAAAGCACTCGTGAGACCCAACGGAAAGGCAGAATAGCCTCAAGGCCTATATTACACACCGGCAGAGCTGCTAACACAGTTGCAAACCCTAATCAATACCCCGATGCCCTCCTCCACGAAAGTGAATGAACAGGTGACAATGAAGGCATGACATCACCGGGCTTTTCAGGGAACAACAACGCCGGATGGACAGAGAGACAGGAGCCAGCGGAGCCCTGATGTGGAGGGAGATACTGTAGCTGAGACACATCAACAATTATCAATGAGCTCCTCATGTAATTTCTCACATTAATTATTGAGAACAAATTAATGGGGCAACATTTACCCCCCAAAAATCTCATGGTTACGTCGGCAAGCTTAATTCCTTGAGAGGCTGTGACAAAAGTGTAATTGGGTGGTGTTGAAGTGGAGCTGAAAACACCTCAAAAAGAGGGGGAAAGACTGGAGCTGGAGCGACTGTGAAAGCGGAGGTGTGGACAGGGAGATAGACTTGCTCCTTCCTCCTCCCGACTGAGGCGGTGTATAAATCACAGAGCCCAGCTTCATGTCTCCACTTCCTGTTCCTCTCCATTAAAAATGATAAACTGTACCTCTTGAAGCCACTCGCTCGCTTTAGGGTCCCAGTCTGCACCTTCCCGGTGAAGAAGCAAGAGTGCGCGGCGGCGGCGGCGGCGGCGGCTCAGATTTATTCTATCCCCTCCTATTGTTGGGGATGAATAAGAGAGTAATTAACTGTGTGGGGGTAGCAGCTGCATAAAGACAAGGCCGGCGAACACAACAAGCCTGATCCATCTGCTTTTTGCTATAACACACCTTTTGTATTATTTTGATAAATAAGACCACATCTGCTTAGTAATAACAAATGCAGCTTTAATGCTCAAAAGACCACGGCGAGGCCGTCTTTCCCGGGTTTCCACTCTTCCCAGTTAAATGAGGACAAATGGGCCTTACAAATGGGAGGCTTGCACAGGACTGCTACTCCTCCAGTCTGGTAAACACACTCTGAGCAGTGGCACATAATGAGAGGAGCCCAGATCCCCGAAGACAACCTGGAGAAGGTTAGTGAAGCATTGATCTCATGAGTGTGCCAAGCACAGGAGCACCCTGCACAAGGCGCTAACCCACGCTACATGACAACTTGCATCAGAACACACAATGCACGAGAAGCCTGGCACTTGTACCTTTGTGTCGCAACAACAACAATAAAAGGAAAACTGGCATGGGGGTTTTTTTCGCTCTCGCTCTTTTCCTTTTCGGTCTTGAAGGACGAAATGGACAATAGAGGGATGTCGGGGAAAAAAGCAAGTGAAACCCTGCCAAACACAGCTGAGGCATGCTAGCCAGAGAGAGAGAGAGAGAGAGAGAGAGAGAGAGAGAGAGCGGGATTCATTGTAAGCCCAGCAAAATGAATAAGAAAAGACTGGTGCTCAATACGTCTGCAGTGGCATCAGACAGTCACAACAAATAAAGCCGAGTCCGGCGGAGGAACTGGGCTCAATATGGACTCACTGGGCAAGGGACTGACTGTCAGCGGGGAGAGAGGACACAGCTTTATACCCACGCCAATGAGCCATTACCTCTCCCCTCCTGATGCTTCCGCCTGCCTCACTGTGAGGGAAGAAGAGGCTGCCCTACCGCCATGGAGCCATACTCAAGCACACTAATGTGTCCCTGAAGTTTTGTTAAAGCTGGTTATTTACTCCTGCAAAGCAATTGCTCCAGCCTAGGGGCGACGGGAAGAAGAACACGCTGCTATGAAAAATCTGGCGTCTCTCGCCATGAAGCACTGTCAACTACCATGGGGGCGTTCCCAGTGAAACATTGGGGGGTGCTGCTTTTTTTTTTTCCCTGCACAAGAGGAGACATTAAAACAGCAAGCCTCCAAAAGCAGACACGTTCATACAGAGAGCATCATTTAAAAAGGAGCTTAATGTGCTTTTGGTTACTTTTCCTTTTGCACACATTAGGCCCATCCAACTAAAACAAGGCACATGAAGCCACTTCATGTGCCTGTTAGTCAAGCCTTTCTACTCACAACCCACCAAAACCAGGTTTGAGGTCAGTCTCATTGTTTCCTTCTTATTCTAAAAGCAACTCTTACAGCATAACCGTTGAGCAAACGTCGGCCCAGCCCTGTGAGGATGGACGGTGTTAGGAAATTAGAAATAACTTCCCTGAAAGGCTAAATGACTATTTCAATGATTGAAAGCTGAATATTTTCATCAGAAATAACATTTTACACAGTTTTGACCTGCTTTTGTTTATTTTCATTCCACAAAATGTTTGGCTGGATTAGATTGTTGTGGGTGAGTGATTGATTAATTCATTGAGTGACTCAATGATTGGTCCATTGATTTGTCCATTGATTGGTGTATTGATTGATCTTTTGATTGGTCTATTGATTCATGTATTGATTGGTGTATTGATTCATGTATTGATTGGTGTATTGATTGGTCTATTGGTTGCTCCATTGATTGATCTATTGATTGATGGATTGCAAGTATGGAACAAGTCAGCAGAAACTCTGCGCCCACCAGAAATCTGGTTCCACATTCAGGATCTGACAGCAGACGTGTTGTCTTCATATCTGATAGGTGACGTGGACACAGGATCGTTCTCAAATTCTGTTTTCCAGCTGACAACATCTTCAAAACCAGATAAATCTGCCTCCAATAACGACTGTCCATTTTCAGCTGGAAATTATTAAGGCATATAAAGGCAGTTCTAAGAATTAAAACATTAAAAATTAAATAATAAAAATGGTCACAATAAGTATTTACATGTGAAAAGGAGAGACATTTTTACTAAACACACTCACTATTAGGAATGCATTGGTCAACATGAAGTCAACAAATCCAGCAAAGCACACACACACACACACACACACACACACACACACACACACACACACACACACACGCACACGCACACACACACACACACACACACACACACACACACGCACATGCACACGCACCCACACAGAGAAAGGTATTTTGCCACTTACCTGTAGTTGACTCTATTGTTAGCAGGATCACAGAACTCAGTTCAGACTGAATTATGACGTTGAGTCACAGATAGTTTTTTCATATCAACATGAAAGTGAAAAAAAAGAAGAAGAAAGAAATGGAACTGCATGTACCGGTAATCAAGGCTGAACTGTATAAGAAACACTGACATTACAACTTCCCCACAAAGGGACTTCTACACCCAGTGGTCATAATAGTCACTTCTCGACGTGCTTTAAACACACAGCTGCTTCCAAATTCAGTGAATTAAAACCTGGAAAAGGAAGTAGAACATGTAAACTGCTCACACTCAAACCAGGGTCCTTCTGACAGTGAGCAGCGCTGACCACTACACCAGCATGCAGCCTCTCGTAACTCAACGAAACCTCTTTCCGATGCAGCGCTATGAAGGGGAACACAGTCCTGGAGCGTCCTGGACTGGTAACAAAATAAACTCCGACTAACAAATGTCTCCTCCATCACAGTCAATACAAACCGTGTCAAAGTCAAAGATGGCGTTGGATTTCTTTCTGGCTCGGCGCTGTCAGTGGAGGCGCCCTCGAATGCTGCCACTGGTGAGTGTGAGCTGCGACACCAGTAAATAAAGCAGCAGCCTTGTTGACATACTGTAGCTTCCACCTTTATGGTACAGTTCAGCAAAGAGAGAGAAGATGGCCGATTCTTAACATTCTTCCCATGACAAATTTTATGAGCTCCCCGGGGACTGAAATGTGTGATTTCCTGGTGATAGAGATGCTAAACTATGATTCATAGCAACCTGGTCCTGCACTGAAAGACACTTTCTGCAGCTGGGTTTGTTTTGTTCTTTTTTTTTTTTAGAAAAGCTAAGAAGACTGGGGAGGAAATTGCAATCACAGAAGCGATATCTCAGAAACGTATATGTCAAGAGGTAAGTAGAAAATGTGTTTTGTGTGTGTGTGTGTGTGTGTGTGTGTGTGTGTGTGTGTGTGTGTGGTTTGAATGGAGCAAACTGTAATATTGCAGCTTTAAGGACATTTCAAGTGTACAATTGGTGATATAAACGGTAACATCATCGCAGCATGGCTTATCAAACAGAAGCACATACTGTAGTCTGCAAAGTAGAACACAAGCAAGGCAAAATGATTGGATAGGTATGGAAATCTACTTGAAGGAAGGTCAAAGTGATTAAGCTGACATTAATGACAGGCCTAGTCTTCCTGTGAGAATGCTCACGGTAGCTGTCTCTAAACCCATTTGTCATTCTGCTTCCAACGCTGAAGCATCTGCTTTGAAGTCTCTACCACTAATGCTACACAGAGAGGTTAAACAGCTTAATGCTGAAGTCTGTTTCACTCCTCTCGCTCTCTAATGTTCCCTCCGATTTATGTACCGAGGGTTATGGCTCCTGGATTTCACATCTCAATTTGCCCCAGATAGTCCTGTAAAAGCTCCCTCTCTTTCTTATTTGCTTTGTTGTCACTGTCAAAGGAAGAGAGGGGCAACCCGAAGGATACGGAGACCGTGACAGACATGCCCCACCCATCGATCCACAGACGCAAGCGGCAACTAAAGCATGTGAAAAAATGTTTATGTGGGGAGGCAGGCACGAGCCGGGGCAGCTCTCACGTTTAAACACATCACTTGATCCGCCGAAGGTTTGACAACATAAGACAAGTCCAGAGAAATGAGATAATGAGCACATGTACAGCAGCTCCGCCGTAGAGGTCAGCTTTAAATCCTTTTATATCTATCACACAGCATATGAATGAAATGATAGTCATTACGATAAATAATACAAGATCTGAGGCGCTCTGGACTCACTCACTCTCCACTACAATGAGATTATACTGATGCATGTGACATTAACAATATCAGCAAACAAATATATGAAAGCATGAATGAAAGGGAGACAGAGACCGATTTTCACAGCCAATTTGCAATTGCAAGCTTGGAGTGTGTGTGCGTGTGTGTGTGTGTGTGTGTGTGTGTGTGTGTGTGTGTGTGTGTGTGTGTGTGTGTGTGTGTGTGTGTGTGTGTGTGTGTGTGTGTGTGTGTGTGTGTGTGTGTGTGTGTGTGTGTGTGTAGGAGCTACTGGCAAACAGCACACAGAGCAGGCTGGCAGCGGAGGCAGCCAGGCTCACAGGCTGCAAAGCAATTTCACTGTTTGGCAATACTGTTGTCTCTGTGTGTGGATTAGAGCTGACACCAGAGCAACTGAGTCATGCTAAATGTAGTACAATCACAAGCTTTTGTTCCTGATCTAAAAACCCCACTGCCTCTTAGATACGTGGAAGAGAGGCTGGAAACAAGGTTGCGAAATAGTAACAAATAAGCGGAGCATTATTTCGCCATATGAGCGCAGCATTGCGACATCTCTAAAAACAACACAGGGATTAAAGTCTCTGCTCGTGGAGGCACAGAGCCCAAGTTTTCTAAAGTAACGTAACATCAACATGGTGTGTTTCTGGCCTGCTTTGAAGACACTTTGTCT
>NC_137656.1:29327959-29342959 GCF_963422515.1 Blennius ocellaris | reverse complement strand
GTCACTTCCTATCAACCTTTAAGTCTTATTGTTCGACATTAAAAAAGTAGAATAATAAAAAAACAACAACATTTTTTAAATGTGGACACACAAGTGTATGTTTAATCTTATAAAAGGCCCTCATTGGTCTATGTTTCAATAACAGGATGGTGAGCTGCACTTACAGAGTTGATTACTTTTGACCTTTGTGACTTTTTCATGTATATAAATAAACAAAATGTTCTTCCAGTTACATAGATTTCAATCTGTTTGATTTTACTATCTTTCAGCTAAAGTTTGGGTTCGTTCCTCCCTGGATTCCTTCAGAAAGTTTTGCAATCCTGCACACCAGAAACTACTAAAACCCCACATGATAAAGGTTGGTTAGAAAGAAAATTGCATTTCCAAGACACATCAAAGTGTGTTTACTCATTTCAAGGGAACTCATTGAGGGACTTGAAAAGTGAACGGTGTGTTTCTTACAATCTCTTCTCACAAGACACGTTATTTCTTTACCTTTGTTAAAGTCAGAATGAATAAAGATTGTTTTAGGGACTTATATACAATTAGATCCATTTGACAAGTGTAAAGTGACAAAAATGACTAGAAATGTTGAAGTACAGTATTTTATATTAGTTTGTGTACCAAGTTCTATCCTGCTGTCTACTACTGTCCTATTTTACTGTACAATGTGATGTGGAATTTACAAATCTGACTTAGAAAACCAGTAAAGTAAACATTTAATCCTCTAAAAGAAACTCACTGGAAAACTGAAAGATTTTCAAGAAAATGTTTCCAAACTAAGTGATGGCATAAACATAATTTTATGTCTTAAATAGAATTAGATACATTTGAACATTTAAAACTCGGAAGAAATGTCACATATTTGACTGTCTGTAAACAAAAAACAGGACATGTCTCTCAAGACACCCAAAGATGTCATTAAAAGACTTTTTAACACTTATATTGTGACTTTTTAAAATATGTTTTGAGAGTTATCATTTTATTCCTTTATATATACAGTTCAATGTGCTTGAAAGTGTTAAACTGACCACAAACCAGTTTTACAGTCTTAAAGGTTGATAACCTCCTGAGTGGATTTTGGTATGAGGTTTTATAATCTTGCTGTTGCTTTGACTCCATAAAGTGAGAAAATATAACTGCAGATCTGACACATGTATGTTTAACACGTTTAAAGGCTTTCGAAAACATCCTGTCATGGACAAAAGTCCGTCTTAGGGCAACAAATAAACATTATTATGTACAGTGCAGTTTATGGGTCGACTGAACAAACATCAAACATAGTTCATTATTTATGACTTGGATATTTTTCTCAATAGATTTCTATAAATTATTATACAATCTCCACATCCTAAACTCTGTTGTCTGCAAATATCCACACTATAAGGTGCTATTCACAAAAAGATTCTCATAAAACCGACTTAGGATTTGTGTAGAGACGGGCTGACTGTCACTGTCACCAGTTGGATGTTTACAGTTCACATGTCATCACATTTCTTCTCATGTTTTCCAGTTGAATGCATCAATCAGCTCCACTTACTTGGAATGAGAGCAGTTTCATCCAGGCTACAGACCAAAACACAACAGGGTTTCTTACTATGAGAAGTGTGAAACAGAAATCTTGTATTTTTACACAAATTCTACAAATCCTACACAAGCAAAAGCTTGTTATTTACAATGTGACCTGCTGACTCTTGTTGGGTCACCATGGGTAGTTTGTTAGCACTGCAAATGTTGTAGACGGTAAAAGTAAAGGTTTGAAGAGGATTTTTTTTACACTATTTATTATTTTCTGTATTTCTAACGTAATTAGCGAAAATAGTAAAAGTACAGCTCTTTAAATGACACCTTTTGATTTTTCCCACATTTTTAGCCAAAAACACTAGAATCCATTGTTTTTTTTAACAGGTATTCCAAAGGGAATTTCCTGCAATGGGACTAAGTCATTCTGACTCTCGTGATAACTTTGATAAATTGACCATTCATATATACAATAGGTGTGCAATAGCAACATTATATATAAAAAAAACAAAAAGATGAGTGCAATCCAAAAATAGCTGCTCCTTTCCTTGTGTCTTGCAGCACAGTGGGCGTCGCACTTTAACTCTATCTTGATTGTCTTTGTCTGACTTAATAAAGCAGGAGAGGCGTTCTTTGTCTCCTTAAACACAACTCATTGCTTTGGTCAAGTGCTGCTGCGGTTCCTGGTGCCAGGTGCTCCCCCTGCTGACACCTCACAGGCAGGACCGTGTGTGTGTGTGTGTGTGTGTGTGTGTGTGTGTGTGTGTGTGTGTGTGTGTGGGTGTGTGTGTGTGTGTGTGTGTGTGTGCAGGATGAGCATCCTGTGATTTCCTCCATTAATTACACCCCATTATCACCCAGTGAAGGTTTGTGGAAAAAAAGAAAAAGCAGCCAGGGGTTTTTTTACTCTGCTGATCACCCGTGCACCTGCCTCTCTTATGAAAATCCATTGCAGGAAGAAAACAATATTCTCCTGAGTCATATTCCCAGCGCCTGGAGGGACGATGACATATTCCTCCATGCAGACAAACACCTAAAGGGGGAAAGTGGAGGGAGATTATTAAAAGTTCTGCTGATTGCATTGTATTGTAATAATGTCTGCGGGGCTGAAATGCAGGATTTAGATGTAATAAGGAAAGCGGTGATGTATCAAGAAAAAGCAGTGCTCACTTTCAAGGTTTCACAGAATAACACATCAACATTCAAATGAATGTCTTTAACTATTAATCACCAGACTTCTACATTCGTCTTGGACCATGTTGTGTACAAGATGAGACAACAAGACTGTGAAAGCTTTTTCAAGACATCCAGGGGGGTTTTTTACTACGAATTGTGAAATGTTACATCTTCTTGGGTCAGTTTCATACTTTCCAAAACATTTGATTATGAATAAATGACATTTAAAACTTTTCATTGAGCTATTTCAATAAAGAGTTTATGGGCAAAAAGACACAACAAGTGATTTAGATTTAAACCCTGAAAGTGTCGTCTACGTTGGAGAAAAAACGGTGTGAGACTCCAGTGAACTGACTGAAAGTGACTGAAGCTCCCACTCAGGACACAGTGAAGAAGAAACTCTTTCTAGGGCAGTTGTAAATATAGAATGGCATGATGTTAAAGATGATGTCCTGCCTTCTCCCTCACTCAGCTTTTATTCTATGTTGAAGCTCTTGAAAAATACACAAACTGACCAAAATCCCAATGTGAACAATGAATGTGTGCAAACATTTCCATCAGCCTGTTTTCACATCTTGTATTCTCCGGACTCGTACCTTTCACCAATTATACATGTTAAATATGTATGAAATGTTTATTTAAAAATACCCAAACAGGACTTAAGAGAACTTCCTGTACGTATGTTCAGCTTGAATGAGCTCTAGAATATTAACAATTTGGGAATAACTGTGGACGTTTCCAAACATGGGGAATCTTGTCCCTCCTGTGCCGACGAACTAAACTAAGCCTGCACCGGAGTGTGACGTGTAATTGCAGAATTCCAAATGCCAGAGAGGAAGAGTGTTGGCCCGGCCCGGCCCAGCTCAGCATGGAGCACTGAGGGACCACAGGTGGGATTAAACTCAGATTGTTGTGTCTGCGCGAGCCCCTGAATCCACACTCAGCCTTTGATTTAGAAAACACACACAGCTGAATCTCAGGGCCTGAATCTGTTCTGTGGTTCTGAATATAATCTTGAACTCCCATTCACCACTTTCATCAACAGAAGCACCGTGGACCTCTTCCAGGGACCTTGTCACCCCATTCAAATGATTACATTCTTCTGAAAAGCCTCATCTAAAAAGCAGAGCATACTTTCTTCTTTTTGTCCAGACCGAGGGCTGTGTGAGCAGATGGGAAATTATCCCAGAGCAGTGAAATCATTGTTTTCATGAGGTCACTGAATGACGGCTTTCAAATTAGTGCTCCTCTTGGAGAATGCAGACGTTGAGTGTTTAACAGAACGTCATATTCCTGCAGGGCATGGACCACTGAGCAGCCCGGGCCTCCTCTGTGGAGTTTGCATGTTTCTCCTGTGCATGCAGGGACTGTTCTTAGCCTTCCTCGCACAATACAAAAGACGTGTCAGATTAGATTAAATGTGACTGTTTGTCTCTGTTTTCATCACCCAAGTCCTAAAAACATGTGTCTGTGGTGAGTAGCGGCTTTAATCATGTGTAGTTGTTTCTTCAGCAGCCTCTCTTTCTTCTTCGTGATGAATTGTTGTTTTCTAACCTTGTGTGTTATTAGTGCTGAGGCTGGGAAAGGGATTTTACATGGATCTATAAATGTATGGATATGATGAGATTGTGACTTCAAAAGTAAACCGGAGATGGATTGAGGAGGAAGAAGTTCCACTGAAGTCACTGCGGTGCAAACTGATGCTTTAGTTATTTTAGTGGCCAGCAGATCTGTTATTATCGGTGTTTATATGTAATAATATTCTGTAATATTTGTTATCAGTCTGGATGAGAAGCTGAGAGGTGGTCATACTGTTCCAGCACTTCAGATTCACTTCCTGTTTTCAAATCATCTTTTAAAACACTTTTTAACCTTTTGCTCTTAACTTAGTTTGAGTTGTTGGCTCTTGTTGTCTTGACTGATACACTTGCCTTTTTCCTTGGTTTACAGTCTTTGATAGACTTTATTTATTTGATTGTATTTATTTTGCTGTTGTACATGAAGTTGAGTTCCATCCCCCTCAGGAAACTGTCCTGGATTATTATCTGCTTTCTCACTGGAGATTCACTGGGACAATCTGACTTCCCAATGCAGTCCCATATATTATTTATTTCAACGCTGTGTGTGAATGTTTAATCATTTGTTGTCACATTTCAGGAGATCATTACCTGAGTGTTCATTAAAACTCACAGCTGAGTTGAAATATGAGAGACTAACAGCTTTTCCACCTATTAAAGGTCTCTACTGTGAACAGCTGTAGGATTAAATCTCACTCCAACAGTCTTTTATTTTTACTTTATCAACCTGTTTTTAGTGAGAGTCTCTGTCACTCCAGATGGGTTCACACCTCTGATGTTTCCCCGTGCAAACACCAGAGATAATATCTGAGATTTCATGTTGAACATCCAATCTCAGTTTGTTGTATTTTATAATTATTTACAATATCTCACTGGAAAAACAAGCATTTGATATATGTGGCTGGGGCAACACCATGCATCTGCACTTTGACTTTATTAAAAGCAATTCACTTTGGTGATTAGTGGACCACATAAAGGTTTAATTATTTATTCATGGAAAAGTGTGATAATGTCTTGCAATTTTTATGAATAGTAATTATATCAATATAATTAAATACATCATTTGGTGCATGATGCAGATGAGCTCCCAAACGATTTGCAGGGGAAACTGAAAGAAAAGCTTAAAATACTCTGAGATAATGATTCTTCACACTGTGCAACGAATGAAGCAGTTTAAAATCAGAGGAGAAAACAAATGTCGGAAACAGCAGCGAGTTGCTCTCTGGGGCGCCAAGGATTAGATGTTGAATGTTGTGAGCTGGTAGCACCATCTACTGAGGGAAATGGGTAAATGAAGAGTCAGTGGAGTCAAAGAGCAGAGGAAACGTTCCATCTCCTCTTCGACGTCAGAGACGTCAAACACATTTGAGTTCAGGAGCCACAAACAGCCCAGTGTCATCTTAGAGGGATGGACTGACTAAATTGTGTCGTAATGACTTTTAGATTTAAACTTTAAAATGTATCTTAGTAGTGGCACAGAGTATATGTGATGAAAACTTCAAATCCAACCTCAAAAATCTGTTAAAAGCTGCTCAGCTCTGCAACCACTAGTTTGGTCCGTAGACTTCTTTGTGTGTGTGTGTGTGTGTGTGTGGGTGTGGGTGGGATGAGGGAGGTGGGGGGAGTTGCACGCAGACGTGTGTAGCCATGTTGTTGTGGTGTTTTATCCCTGTATACTGTTTAATCTGTCTTGTTACTGTGTTGTACTTTTGTGACCTGCCAAGGGACTACAGATGCAAATTAGCTTAAAGCTACAATCTGGTATAGTGCATCAAATGGCAACACTTATGTTTTAACTGTACATTGTCCCTTTTAAATACATTTTATATTCATTCAAAACGGCTCTATTTTTGCACAATCAAACCATTACTAGGGAAAATGGCTTAAATCTCATCAAGTCAATTCTAATGGTCAGCAGTCAATCACAGAGACACTCACATTCACTGTTTAATGATTAAATGCATGTTTCACAACAATAAAGTGCATGAGGGCACAAATCACACACACACACACACACACACACACACACACACACACACACACACACACACACACACACACACACACACACACACACACACACACACACACACACAGTGGGATTTTCTCATTTTGAGAAACTGCATCAATGGTGATGACTTTGTTTGTTTGTTTGTTTGTTTGTCAAATCTTGTTACAGTAAAATGTGCCCATTTGAAGCTTTTCTTTGTGTCTTTCAGCAAAAATATACCAAATGATATCAGAATGGTCAGCACTGCAGTCTTGCTGTATGTAAAGATCCTGGAACAACAAAACGCTCAAACAAGTCGCATTATCAGTCCCTCCATCATCTTTGCTTTGAAAAAATAAAAACAAAAACTGACCAATTGTCATAAAATATGCAGCAAGATGTACTGCATTTATTGAAAATTAATTTTGTTTTCACAGAAAGATGCAGGAATTTATTTATTTTGTTATTTTCAACAGATTTATATTGAAAACATCTTTGTACCTTAGACATTGAATCCATTGGATGGATGGATGGATGGATGGATGGATGGATGGATGGATGGATGGATGGGTGGATGGATGAATCCCATACAGACTGAGAGAAGATCAAGATAAAGATAAAGTTCCCAGCCTGAATTCAAACACAAACCCTGTTGCTGTGATGTGAGAGTGGGAAACACTGCTGGTAGCCACAACATGTTGAATCGAACATTCTTCATCAACAAATTAAAACAAATGGATTAGTTTAGTTCTGAGTTTTGACCGAATGTTACATGTAACTTTGTACGAGCCATCAAAGATGAGAAACTTGGACTCGAGACTTGAACTTGACTCGGACTCGAGTCCCGATTTAATGACTTTTTGACTCAACTTAATGAAATCAAAAAAAGACTCGGACTTGCTTGGACTCTAGGCTCAGTGACTCTAGACTTGGACTTGACTTGACCCCCTTGACTCAACGAGTCATACCAAGTCATGCCATAATGACAAGTGTGATATATAAATCATATTCTTCCCGTTGAAGTCTGATGCTCTACCATCTGAGCTACCCAGGCCTTACTCCCCCTTGAACTGCTACCTTATCGTGGTGGGGAGTTTGAGTACCTGAATGATCCTAGGAGCTATGTTGTCGGGGGGCTTTATGGCCCCCCAGTAGGGTCTCCCAAGGCAAACAGGTCCGTGATGAGTCAGAATAAAAACAGTTCAACACATCCCTATGAACAACCAACCAAAGAGAAGAGAGACATTGCCCAGTAAGGCACAGCTGGGGCCACACCCTGGAGCCAGGCCTGGGGTTTGGGCTCGTAGGCGAGTGCCTTGTGGCTGGGCGAAGACCAAAAGGATGACGTGGGCCCCTCCTCCTCTTCCTCCTGTGAGCCCACCACCCAAAAAGGCTACCATAGGGGTTGGGTACAGTGTGCATTGAGTGGCAGTCGATGGCCAGGGTCTCGACAACCTGATCCCCGGACACAGAATCTGGCTTTTGGGACATGGAACATAACCTCCATGCAGATCTCAGACTCTGGAACCCAGCTCCTCCACAGGGGCTGGATACTCCACTTCTCTGGAGTTGCCCGCGGTGTAAGGCGGCGGGCTGGCGTGGGCTTGCTTATTGCCCCACAGCTCAGCCGCCATGTGTTGGAGTTCACCCCGGTGAACGAGAGGGTTGCGTCCCTACGCTTTCGTGTAGGGGACTGGTCTTTGACTGTTGTCTCGGCCTATGGACCGAACAGCAGCTCAGAGTACCCAACCTTCTTGGAGTCCCTGGGAGGGGTGCTGGATAGTGCTCCAACTGGGGACTCCATTGTTCTCCTGGGGGACTTCAACGTCCACGTGGGCAATGACAGTGAGACCTGGAAGGGGGTGATTGGGAGGAACGGCCTCCCCGATCTGAACCCGAGCGGTGTTCTGTTATTGGACTTCTGTGCACCTGATCATCACCTGGTGGTGAGTTGGATGCGCTGGACTAGGAGGAGGCCGGATAGACTCGGCAGGCCCAAACGTGTCATGAGGGTCTGTTGGGAACATCTGGCCGAGCCTCTGTCCATGCAGTCTTCAACTCCCACCTCTGGCAGAGATTCTCACAGATCCCAGGAGAGGCTGGAGACATTGAGTCCAAGTGGACCATGTTCTCCACTTCCATTGTCGAAGCTGCTGCTCGGAGCTGTGGCCGCAGGGTCTCTGGCGCCTGTCGTGGCGGCAATCCCCGAACCCGGCGGTGGAAACTGGAAGAAAGGGATGCCGTCAAGCAGAAGAAGCAGTCCTATCGGGCACTGTTAGCTCATAGGACTCCGGAGGCCGCTGACAGGTACCAGCAGACCAGGCGTACCGCAGCCTGGACTGTGGTGGAGGCAAAAACTCGGGTCTGGGAGGAGTTCAGAGAGGCCATGGAGGAGGACCATCGGTCGGCCCCGAGGAAATTCTGGCAAACCGTCCGGCGCCTCAGGAGGTGGAAGCAGTTCTCCACCAACACTGTTTATAGTGGAGGTGGGGAGCTGTTGACCTCAACTGGGGATATCGTTGGGCGGTGGAAGGAATACTTCGAGGACCTCCTCAATCCCATAATCATGTCTTCCACTGAGGAAACAGAGGCTGGGTTCTCAGAGGTGGACTCGTCCATTACCCAAGCTGAAGTCACCGAGGTTGTTGCTAAGCTCCTCGGTGGCAAGGCACCGGGAGTGGATGAGAGTACCTTAAGTCTCTGGATGTGCAGGGACTGTCATGGCTGACTCGTCTCTGCAACATCGCGTGGCGGGCGGGGACAGTACCTCTGGACTGGCAGACTGGGGTGGTGGTCCCTCTCTTTAAGAAGGGGGATCGGAGGGTGTGTTCCAACTACAGAGGGGTCACACTCCTCAGCCTCCCCGGGAAAGTCTATTCCAGGGTACTGGAGAGGAGGGTCCGGCCGTTAGTCAAACCTCGGATCCAAGAGGAACAATGCGGTTTAGTCCTGGTCGTGGAACACTGGACCAGCTCTATACCCTCCACCAGGTTCTCCTGATGGTGGAACACTGGACCAGCTCTATACCCTCCACCAGGTTCTCCTGATGGTGGAACACTGGACCAGCTCTATACCCTCCACCAGGTTCTCCTGATGGTGGAACACTGGACCAGCTCTAGACCCTCCACCAGGTTCTCCTGATGGTGGAACACTGGACCAGCTCTAGACCCTCCACCAGGTTCTCCTGATGGTGGAACACTGGACCAGCTCTATACCCTCCACCAGGTTCTCCTGATGGTGGAACACTGGACCAGCTCTATACCCTCCACCAGGTTCTCCTGATGGTGGAACACTGGACCAGCTCTAGACCCTCCACCAGGTTCTCCTGATGGTGGAACACTGGACCAGCTCTAGACCCTCCACCAGGTGCTTGAGGGTTCATGGGAGTTCACCCAACCAGTCCACATGTGTTTTGTGAATCTGGAGAAGGTGTTCGCCCACGTCCTTCGAGACGTCCTGTGGGGGGTGCTCCGGGAGTCTGGAGTCCAGGGCCCTTTGATAAGGGCTGTCCAGTCACTGTATGCATGGAGCAGGAGTTTGGTTCGCATTGCTGGCAGTAAGTCAGACCTGTTCCCTGTGCACGTTGGCCTCCGGCAGGGGTGTCCTTTATGACCGATTCTGTTCATTATCTACATGGACAGAATTTCTAGGCACAGCAAAGGACCAGATGGGGTCTGGTTTGGGGACCACAGAATCTCATCTCTGCTATTTGCGGATGATGTGGTTCTGTTGGCCCCATCAAGCCTGGACCTTCAGCGTGCACTGACGTGGTTCACAGCCGAGTGTGAAGCAGCTGGGATGAAGATCAGCACCTCTAAATCCGAGGCCATGGTTCTCGACCGGAAAAAGGTGGCTCACACCCTCCAGGTCGGTGGAGTGCCCTTGTCCCAAGTGGAGGAGTTCAAGTATCTCAGGGTCTTGTTCAGGAGTGGTAGAAAGCTGGAGCGTGAGATCGACAGGCGGATCGGTGCAGCGTCTGCAGTTATGTGGTCGTTGTATCGGTCCGTCGTGGTGAAGAAGGAGCTGAGCCAAAAGACCAAGCTCTCGATTTACCGGTCGATCTTCGTTCCTACCCTCACCTATGGTCATGAACTATGGGTCATGACCGAAAGAACCAGATCCTAGATACAAGCGGCTGAAATTAGTTTCCTCTGTCAGGTGGCTGGGCGCACCCTTAGAGATAGGGTAAGGAGCTCAATCACCCTTAGAGACAGGGGGAGGAGCTCAGTCACCCTTAGAGATAGGGTGAGGAGCTCAGTCACTCTTAGAGATAGGGGGAGGACCTCAGTCACCCTTAGAGATAGGGTGAGGAGCTCAGTCACCCTTAGAGATAGGGGGAGGAGCTCAGTCACCTTAGAGATAGGGTGAGAAGCTCAGTCACTCTTAGAGATAGGGTGAGGAGCTCAGTCACCCTTAGAGATAGGGGGAGGAGCTCAGTCACCTTAGAGATAGGGTGAGGAGCTCAGTCACCCTTAGAGATAGGGTGAGGAGCTCAGTCACCCTTAGAGATAGGGGAGGAGCTCAGTCACTCTTAGAGATAGGGGGAGGACCTCAGTCACCCTTAGAGATAGGGTGAGGAGCTCAGTCACCCTTAGAGATAGGGGGAGGAGCTCAGTCACCTTAGAGATAGGGTGAGAAGCTCAGTCACTCTTAGAGATAGGGTGAGGAGCTCAGTCACCCTTAGAGATAGGGGGAGGAGCTCAGTCACCCTTAGAGATAGGGGGAGGAGCTCAGTCACCCTTAGAGATAGGGTGAGGAGCTCAGTCACCCTTAGAGATAGGGGGAGGAGCTCAGTCACCCTTAGAGATAGGGTGAGGAGCTCAGTGACCAGGGAGGAGCTCGGAGTAGAGCCGCTGCTCCTCCACCATCGAGAGGAGCCAGCTGAGGAGGCTCAGGCATCTGTTTCGGACGCCCCCCGGACGCCTCCCCAGGGGTCTGGTCATGTCCCTCTGGTAGGAGGCCTCAGGACAGACCTAGGACACCTGGAGGGACTATGTCTCTCTATGGCCTGGGAACACCTTGGGGTGCCACTGGAAGAGCTGGAGGAAGAGTCTGGGTGAGGGGAGTCCGGGCATCCCTCTTAGACTGCTGCCTCTGCGACCCAGACAATGGATGGACTAAAGAACCTAGAGAAAAAACCCCAGAGAAAACTAAAAACTATACCAGTGCTGTGCAGCCTGGGTAGTTTTAAATGCAGAATGTATTTTTCCAACTAAGGAAACAGTGAATACTTAAGGTTGAGATAGCTCATTTGGTTACACAGTGGTCCCTCGTTTATCGCGGGGTTAACGTTCTAAAAAATAACCCGCAATAAGCGAAATCTGCGAAGTCGTTCACTTTTTTTTTTTTTTACAAGTATATACAGTATATGTTTTAAGGCTGTAAAAGCCCTCACCACACACTTTATGCACTTTTCTCAGACAGGAATGAACATTTTCTCACATTTCTCTCTTGTTTAAACTCCCAAAGTTGAAACCTTGGAAGATTTTAAAACATAAACATTCCTCTGCCTTTTGGCTGCGACCACAGGTTCCTTTGTCGGTGCAGAACGTTTTGTCGAAATTGTGGGGTTTGTCAGGAACAACTTGCAAACATGCAGCACTTCAGAGTCTCACTGCTATGACCAGACATTGGTGTATTTGCAATATGTATATGTGTATGAAAGTCGGACGCATTCGCTTAGATGAAACACGGCACGGAGATTGATTGACAAGCGTCTACAGTCCCTTAGCCAATCAGGACACAGAATACAATGTGCAGGTTCTCCCTTAGCCAATCAGCATGCAGAACACTGCACGTTCGTACGCCTTAAAAAAAAAAAAAGCATGCAAAATTGCACACAAAAAAATCTGTGAAAGGTGAACGGCGTTATAGTGAGGGACCACTGTGTTTGCCTTTAGTAATCACAAAGACCTCATTCAGATTGAACAACATGGCTCCAGTGTGAAACACATTGCTGGTGACAGCCCTCATCCAGTATGAGTGATCTTTCCTGCTGATGTTTTCCACTGTTGCGGCCTGCTGTGGATGATCAGGTCTCACAAGGCTTTGGCTAACAGTTCTGTTAATTGTGCCACTAAGACGCAGCTCTGCGTCGGCGGCCAGCCTCTGTCCCTGCGAAGCTCCAACACGACAGCTGGATGACGGATCCCATCGAGTGCGGCTGGGCCCACGCGGAGCCAGACCCTGTCCTGGGGTTATTCTTGGGCCTCAGAGGAGGAGCATGTGTGTGTTTGGCCATTATCCCTAAATCTCATGAACTCTGACAATGGTGCGGATAAGTCCTCTTTACCTGGGCCTCTGCCTAAACAAGGCATGGAATATTTATAGCCCATAACCATGCGTAGAGGGGTCAGTATATTTACCCCCCGTGTTGGTGTGCAGCTCCACCCTAAAGCAGCAACACCACTGCTTGGTCCTTTTCCAACTGAAGCAGAATCATGGTGAGTGCACACAGATTTTATTGTATTTCAGCACTTTGTTTTTCCAAACTGGAGCAGACTGAGATGAGAAAAGCTGTGCTGCACATTTGTAATGTTGACATGCGGTATTTTATATTTGTATAGTATATGGTGTCTGTTTTGATGAATTATACATCTTGCTCTACTCACCCCCAGGTTAATGAATCAATACACTCCATGTCAATATGCTTATGGGTACTGAATACAGATTAAAAAAGATTGTCAATAGGACAGCACTCCAGTTGTCCTATTGATGGGATTTGTCTGCTCACAATGATATTTTATTTTTAAAAAGAGCATAAAGTGAAAATGGCTAACAGAGGAGAGGAAGGAGGGAGGGATGGATGGAGAGAGGGAGGGAGGAAGTCCTTTGACTTCTAACTAAGCCTCTAATGGCCACATTATTCATTTTCATGACAGAAACAAACTGGAAATTCTGTAGACACACATAATAACACTTGATGTTTACATGTTTACAGAGGATGAAGAAGAGGAATGGAAAGGGAAGGAAAGCGAGGATAGGAGGAAAAGGAGGGCAAAGGAAGGTCTGGAAAATAGAAATGAGTAAATCATGACCAGGGAAAGCAAAAGAAAGTTTTAGGAAAGGAGGCAAAAGTAAATGCAAAGGAAATTAAATGAAGAGAGTAAAAGAAACCACGGAAAATGGAGTGATGGATATGAAGCAGGCTAACAAGGAAAAATAATAGGAAAAGAAACTGAAAGGAAATTTTCAAAAAAGATCGGAGAGAAAAGGAAAAGAACAGAAAAGGGAAATTAAAGAATAGAATGGAAAGCAAAAAATATAATGAAGAAAATGGAAAAGCTTAGAAGAAAAGATAATATGGGAGCAAGAAAAAAACAAGAAGGGAAGAGAACAGAATATAAAGGAAAGAAAATTGAGAAATGAAAAGAAAGAAAAAAGAACTAACAGACAGAGGGGAGAATAGATGCAAGCAGTGATGAGAAAAGAAAGTTTAAAAAAGCAGAAAGAAAAAGGAAAAGAGAAGGAACTGAAGGTAAAGAAACCCACAGAAAATCAAGGAGGCTATAAGACCTTGTGGGAAAGTGAAGAACAGAAAATGAATGATTCATTTAATGATAAGTGAATCATTGTGAAGTGTGGGAGGAGAGACTGGGTGGAGAGGAGAAGACTGGAGAGGAGTAACAGGTGGAGGTGAAGGCCAAAGTCCTTCAGCTTGACTGGAAACAAAGTTTGGTTGTTCGGAGGTGATTTGAATCAGTCTGCCTCTTCTCCCCCGAGCACACCAATCCTCTTAAAAACCTCAATAAAAAATGAGCATCAGAGGCACCGTCCGCCACACACACACACACACACACACACACACACACACACACACACACACACACACACACACACACACACACACGCGCGCGCGCACACACACACACACACACACACACACACTGGAGAGCTAATCCACAACAAGGGTTAGACAGCAGCTGTCGAGAGACCCCCCGAATCCACGCGGTGTGATGTCATCACGCCGCTGCTTCCACTCACTCTGCTCCTTGGCAGATATGTAAATAACTCAACATAATCCTTCCCTCCAACGAGGGATTTCTGATCAAACAGTGCTCAGCGCCACATCCTGTCATCGCTCAGGTCCTATAGAATAATCCCTCATGTGTGGGGCAGTGTGTGTGTGTGTGTGTGTGTGTGTGTGTGTGTGTGTGTGTGTGTGTGTGTGTGTGTGTGTGTGTGTGTGTGTGTGTGTGTGTGTGTGTGTGTGGAGGGAGGGGGGGCTTGAGTAAATATTTCCATAACAAACTGACAGTGTTTGTAATCTGTCCTAATGAAATGCGTGCCCCAGTTTAAACCTTGTGTTTACCAGCCCCCCCCCCCCCCCCCCCCCCCTCCTGACACCCCGGGATGGGGCGCTGATCAGTGGCTCATCAGGGCGCCTGTCTGATGGTGAAACTGATAGCAAATGAAGCGGCAGGCGCAGAGCCAGGTGACGATCGCATCATCAGTATGGGATGTAATTTGAGTGTCATCCTGAAAAACCCTGCAGGCGCCCAAGAAAGTGAAGAAGAGGAGGGAGGGAGTCGGTTCCAACGTGTTCTCCATGTTCGAACAGGCCCAGATCCACGAGTTCAAAGAGGTCAGTGTTCTCCTGAAGCTTCTGTCCCTCTCCCTCTCTCTCTCTCTCTCTCTCTCTCTCTCCCTCTCTCTCTCCCTCTCTCTCTCTCCCTCTCTCCTCCCTCTCTCTCTCCTCTCTCTCTCTCCCTCTCTCTCCTCTCTCTCTCTCTCTCT
>NC_137656.1:29216649-29327759 GCF_963422515.1 Blennius ocellaris | reverse complement strand
CTGCTGCGTGATGAAGAGGCTGGACTGCTGGTGATGAAGAGGACGGACTGCTGCGTGATGAAGAGGATGGACTGCTGGTGATGAAGAGGACGGACTGCTGCGTGATGAAGAGGACGGACTGCTGGTGATGAAGAGGACGGACTGCTGGTGATGAAGAGGATGGACTGCTGCGTGATGAAGAGGATGGACTGCTGGTGATGAAGAGGATGGACTGCTGCGTGATGAAGAGGATGGACTGCTGCGTGATGAAGAGGCTGGACTGCTGCGTGATGAAGAGGATGGACTGCTGGTGATGAAGAGGAGGGACTGCTGGTGATGAAGAGGATGGACTGCTGGTGATGAAGAGGAGGGACTGCTGGTGATGAAGAGGAGGGACTGCTGGTGATGAAGAGGATGGACTGCTGCGTGATGAAGAGGATGGACTGCTGCGTGATGAAGAGGCTGGACTGCTGGTGATGAAGAGGACGGACTGCTGCGTGATGAAGAGGATGGACTGCTGGTGATGAAGAGGATGGACTGCTGCGTGATGAAGAGGATGGACTGCTGCGTGATGAAGAGGATGGACTGCTGGTGATGAAGAGGAGGGACTGCTGGTGATGAAGAGGATGGACTGCTGCGTGATGAAGAGGATGGACTGCTGCGTGATGAAGAGGCTGGACTGCTGGTGATGAAGAGGAGGGACTGCTGGTGATGAAGAGGATGGACTGCTGGTGATGAAGAGGATGGACTGCTGGTGATGAAGAGGATGGACTGCTGCGTGATGAAGAGGATGGACTGCTGGTGATGAAGAGGATGGACTGCTGCGTGATGAAGAGGACGGACTGCTGGTGATGAAGAGGATGGACTGCTGCGTGATGAAGAGGATGGACTGCTGCGTGATGAAGAGGATGGACTGCTGGTGATGAAGAGGAGGGACTGCTGGTGATGAAGAGGAGGGACTGCTGGTGATGAAGAGGATGGACTGCTGCGTGATGAAGAGGATGGACTGCTGCGTGATGAAGAGGCTGGACTGCTGGTGATGAAGAGGAGGGACTGCTGGTGATGAAGAGGATGGACTGCTGGTGATGAAGAGGATGGACTGCTGGTGATGAAGAGGATGGACTGCTGCGTGATGAAGAGGATGGACTGCTGGTGATGAAGAGGATGGACTGCTGCGTGATGAAGAGGACGGACTGCTGGTGATGAAGAGGATGGACTGCTGGTGATGAAGAGGATGGACTGCTGGTGATGAAGAGGACGGACTGCTGCGTGATGAAGAGGATGGACTGCTGGTGATGAAGAGGATGGACTGCTGGTGATGAAGAGGACGGACTGCTGGTGATGAAGAGGACGGACTGCTGCGTGATGAAGAGGACGGACTGCTGCGTGATGAAGAGGACGGACTGCTGGTGATGAAGAGGATGGACTGCTGGTGATGAAGAGGATGGACTGCTGCGTGATGAAGAGGATGGACTGCTGCGTGATGAAGAGGATGGACTGCTGGTGATGAAGAGGATGGACTGCTGGTGATGAAGAGGACGGACTGCTGCGTGATGAAGAGGACGGACTGCTGGTGATGAAGAGGATGGACTGCTGGTGATGAAGAGGATGGACTGCTGCGTGATGAAGAGGATGGACTGCTGCGTGATGAAGAGGATGGACTGCTGGTGATGAAGAGGATGGACTACTGGTGATGAAGAGGCTGGACTGCTGCGTGATGAAGAGGCTGGACTGCTGGTGATGAAGAGGAGGGACTGCTGGTGATGAAGAGGATGGACTGCTGCGTGATGAAGAGGATGGACTGCTGCGTGATGAAGAGGCTGGACTGCTGGTGATGAAGAGGACGGACTGCTGCGTGATGAAGAGGATGGACTGCTGGTGATGAAGAGGACGGACTGCTGCGTGATGAAGAGGACGGACTGCTGGTGATGAAGAGGACGGACTGCTGGTGATGAAGAGGATGGACTGCTGCGTGATGAAGAGGATGGACTGCTGGTGATGAAGAGGATGGACTGCTGCGTGATGAAGAGGATGGACTGCTGCGTGATGAAGAGGCTGGACTGCTGCGTGATGAAGAGGATGGACTGCTGGTGATGAAGAGGAGGGACTGCTGGTGATGAAGAGGATGGACTGCTGGTGATGAAGAGGAGGGACTGCTGGTGATGAAGAGGAGGGACTGCTGGTGATGAAGAGGATGGACTGCTGCGTGATGAAGAGGATGGACTGCTGCGTGATGAAGAGGCTGGACTGCTGGTGATGAAGAGGACGGACTGCTGCGTGATGAAGAGGATGGACTGCTGGTGATGAAGAGGATGGACTGCTGCGTGATGAAGAGGATGGACTGCTGCGTGATGAAGAGGATGGACTGCTGGTGATGAAGAGGAGGGACTGCTGGTGATGAAGAGGAGGGACTGCTGGTGATGAAGAGGATGGACTGCTGCGTGATGAAGAGGATGGACTGCTGCGTGATGAAGAGGCTGGACTGCTGGTGATGAAGAGGAGGGACTGCTGGTGATGAAGAGGATGGACTGCTGGTGATGAAGAGGATGGACTGCTGGTGATGAAGAGGATGGACTGCTGCGTGATGAAGAGGATGGACTGCTGGTGATGAAGAGGATGGACTGCTGCGTGATGAAGAGGACGGACTGCTGGTGATGAAGAGGATGGACTGCTGCGTGATGAAGAGGATGGACTGCTGCGTGATGAAGAGGATGGACTGCTGGTGATGAAGAGGAGGGACTGCTGGTGATGAAGAGGAGGGACTGCTGGTGATGAAGAGGATGGACTGCTGCGTGATGAAGAGGATGGACTGCTGCGTGATGAAGAGGCTGGACTGCTGGTGATGAAGAGGAGGGACTGCTGGTGATGAAGAGGATGGACTGCTGGTGATGAAGAGGATGGACTGCTGGTGATGAAGAGGATGGACTGCTGCGTGATGAAGAGGATGGACTGCTGGTGATGAAGAGGATGGACTGCTGCGTGATGAAGAGGACGGACTGCTGGTGATGAAGAGGATGGACTGCTGGTGATGAAGAGGATGGACTGCTGGTGATGAAGAGGATGGACTGCTGGTGATGAAGAGGATGGACTGCTGCGTGATGAAGAGGATGGACTGCTGCGTGATGAAGAGGATGGACTGCTGCGTGATGAAGAGGATGGACTGCTGGTGATGAAGAGGATGGACTGCTGGTGATGAAGAGGACGGACTGCTGCGTGATGAAGAGGACGGACTGCTGGTGATGAAGAGGATGGACTGCTGGTGATGAAGAGGATGGACTGCTGCGTGATGAAGAGGATGGACTGCTGCGTGATGAAGAGGCTGGACTGCTGGTGATGAAGAGGATGGACTGCTGGTGATGAAGAGGATGGACTGCTGGTGATGAAGAGGATGGACTGCTGCGTGATGAAGAGGCTGGACTGCTGGTGATGAAGAGGAGGGACTGCTGGTGATGAAGAGGAGGGACTGCTGCGTGATGAAGAGGACGGACTGCTGGTGATGAAGAGGACGGACTGCTGGTGATGAAGAGGATGGACTGCTGCGTGATGAAGAGGATGGACTGCTGCGTGATGAAGAGGATGGACTGCTGGTGATGAAGAGGATGGACTGCTGGTGATGAAGAGGCTGGACTGCTGCGTGATGAAGAGGCTGGACTGCTGGTGATGAAGAGGATGGACTGCTGGTGATGAAGAGGATGGACTGCTGCGTGATGAAGAGGATGGACTGCTGGTGATGAAGAGGATGGACTGCTGGTGATGAAGAGGATGGACTGCTGCGTGATGAAGAGGACGGACTGCTGGTGATGAAGAGGATGGACTGCTGGTGATGAAGAGGATGGACTGCTGGTGATGAAGAGGATGGACTGCTGCGTGATGAAGAGGACGGCATGCTGCGTGATGAAGAGGATGGACTGCTGGTGATGAAGAGGATGGACTGCTGGTGATGAAGAGGACGGCATGCTGCGTGATGAAGAGGATGGACTGCTGGTGATGAAGAGGACGGCATGCTGCGTGATGAAGAGGATGGACTGCTGGTGATGAAGAGGATGGACTGCTGGTGATGAAGAGGAGGGACTGCTGGTGATGAAGAGGATGGACTGCTGCGTGATGAAGAGGATGGACTGCTGCGTGATGAAGAGGCTGGACTGCTGGTGATGAAGAGGAGGGACTGCTGGTGATGAAGAGGATGGACTGCTGGTGATGAAGAGGATGGACTGCTGGTGATGAAGAGGATGGACTGCTGCGTGATGAAGAGGATGGACTGCTGGTGATGAAGAGGATGGACTGCTGCGTGATGAAGAGGACGGACTGCTGGTGATGAAGAGGATGGACTGCTGCGTGATGAAGAGGATGGACTGCTGCGTGATGAAGAGGATGGACTGCTGGTGATGAAGAGGAGGGACTGCTGGTGATGAAGAGGAGGGACTGCTGGTGATGAAGAGGATGGACTGCTGCGTGATGAAGAGGATGGACTGCTGCGTGATGAAGAGGCTGGACTGCTGGTGATGAAGAGGAGGGACTGCTGGTGATGAAGAGGATGGACTGCTGGTGATGAAGAGGATGGACTGCTGGTGATGAAGAGGATGGACTGCTGCGTGATGAAGAGGATGGACTGCTGGTGATGAAGAGGATGGACTGCTGCGTGATGAAGAGGACGGACTGCTGGTGATGAAGAGGATGGACTGCTGGTGATGAAGAGGATGGACTGCTGCGTGATGAAGAGGCTGGACTGCTGGTGATGAAGAGGAGGGACTGCTGGTGATGAAGAGGAGGGACTGCTGCGTGATGAAGAGGCTGGACTGCTGGTGATGAAGAGGATGCACTGCTGGTGATGAAGAGGATGGACTGCTGGTGATGAAGAGGATGGACTGCTGGTGATGAAGAGGACGGCATGCTGCGTGATGAAGAGGATGGACTGCTGGTGATGAAGAGGATGGACTGCTGGTGATGAAGAGGAGGGACTGCTGGTGATGAAGAGGATGGACTGCTGGTGATGAAGAGGACGGACTGCTGCGTGATGAAGAGGATGGACTGCTGGTGATGAAGAGGATGGACTGCTGGTGATGAAGAGGACGGACTGCTGGTGATGAAGAGGACGGACTGCTGCGTGATGAAGAGGACGGACTGCTGCGTGATGAAGAGGACGGACTGCTGGTGATGAAGAGGATGGACTGCTGGTGATGAAGAGGATGGACTGCTGGTGATGAAGAGGACGGACTGCTGGTGATGAAGAGGATGGACTGCTGGTGATGAAGAGGATGGACTGCTGGTGATGAAGAGGCTGGACTGCTGCGTGATGAAGAGGCTGGACTGCTGGTGATGAAGAGGAGGGACTGCTGGTGATGAAGAGGATGGACTGCTGCGTGATGAAGAGGATGGACTGCTGCGTGATGAAGAGGCTGGACTGCTGGTGATGAAGAGGACGGACTGCTGCGTGATGAAGAGGATGGACTGCTGGTGATGAAGAGGACGGACTGCTGCGTGATGAAGAGGACGGACTGCTGGTGATGAAGAGGACGGACTGCTGGTGATGAAGAGGATGGACTGCTGCGTGATGAAGAGGATGGACTGCTGGTGATGAAGAGGATGGACTGCTGCGTGATGAAGAGGATGGACTGCTGCGTGATGAAGAGGCTGGACTGCTGCGTGATGAAGAGGATGGACTGCTGGTGATGAAGAGGAGGGACTGCTGGTGATGAAGAGGATGGACTGCTGGTGATGAAGAGGAGGGACTGCTGGTGATGAAGAGGAGGGACTGCTGGTGATGAAGAGGATGGACTGCTGCGTGATGAAGAGGATGGACTGCTGCGTGATGAAGAGGCTGGACTGCTGGTGATGAAGAGGACGGACTGCTGCGTGATGAAGAGGATGGACTGCTGGTGATGAAGAGGATGGACTGCTGCGTGATGAAGAGGATGGACTGCTGCGTGATGAAGAGGATGGACTGCTGGTGATGAAGAGGAGGGACTGCTGGTGATGAAGAGGATGGACTGCTGCGTGATGAAGAGGATGGACTGCTGCGTGATGAAGAGGCTGGACTGCTGGTGATGAAGAGGAGGGACTGCTGGTGATGAAGAGGATGGACTGCTGGTGATGAAGAGGATGGACTGCTGGTGATGAAGAGGATGGACTGCTGCGTGATGAAGAGGATGGACTGCTGGTGATGAAGAGGATGGACTGCTGCGTGATGAAGAGGACGGACTGCTGGTGATGAAGAGGATGGACTGCTGCGTGATGAAGAGGATGGACTGCTGCGTGATGAAGAGGATGGACTGCTGGTGATGAAGAGGAGGGACTGCTGGTGATGAAGAGGAGGGACTGCTGGTGATGAAGAGGATGGACTGCTGCGTGATGAAGAGGATGGACTGCTGCGTGATGAAGAGGCTGGACTGCTGGTGATGAAGAGGAGGGACTGCTGGTGATGAAGAGGATGGACTGCTGGTGATGAAGAGGATGGACTGCTGGTGATGAAGAGGATGGACTGCTGCGTGATGAAGAGGATGGACTGCTGGTGATGAAGAGGATGGACTGCTGCGTGATGAAGAGGACGGACTGCTGGTGATGAAGAGGATGGACTGCTGGTGATGAAGAGGATGGACTGCTGGTGATGAAGAGGACGGACTGCTGCGTGATGAAGAGGATGGACTGCTGGTGATGAAGAGGATGGACTGCTGGTGATGAAGAGGACGGACTGCTGGTGATGAAGAGGACGGACTGCTGCGTGATGAAGAGGACGGACTGCTGCGTGATGAAGAGGACGGACTGCTGGTGATGAAGAGGATGGACTGCTGGTGATGAAGAGGATGGACTGCTGCGTGATGAAGAGGATGGACTGCTGCGTGATGAAGAGGATGGACTGCTGGTGATGAAGAGGATGGACTGCTGGTGATGAAGAGGACGGACTGCTGCGTGATGAAGAGGACGGACTGCTGGTGATGAAGAGGATGGACTGCTGGTGATGAAGAGGATGGACTGCTGCGTGATGAAGAGGATGGACTGCTGCGTGATGAAGAGGATGGACTGCTGGTGATGAAGAGGATGGACTACTGGTGATGAAGAGGCTGGACTGCTGCGTGATGAAGAGGCTGGACTGCTGGTGATGAAGAGGAGGGACTGCTGGTGATGAAGAGGATGGACTGCTGCGTGATGAAGAGGATGGACTGCTGCGTGATGAAGAGGCTGGACTGCTGGTGATGAAGAGGACGGACTGCTGCGTGATGAAGAGGATGGACTGCTGGTGATGAAGAGGACGGACTGCTGCGTGATGAAGAGGACGGACTGCTGGTGATGAAGAGGACGGACTGCTGGTGATGAAGAGGATGGACTGCTGCGTGATGAAGAGGATGGACTGCTGGTGATGAAGAGGATGGACTGCTGCGTGATGAAGAGGATGGACTGCTGCGTGATGAAGAGGCTGGACTGCTGCGTGATGAAGAGGATGGACTGCTGGTGATGAAGAGGAGGGACTGCTGGTGATGAAGAGGATGGACTGCTGGTGATGAAGAGGAGGGACTGCTGGTGATGAAGAGGAGGGACTGCTGGTGATGAAGAGGATGGACTGCTGCGTGATGAAGAGGATGGACTGCTGCGTGATGAAGAGGCTGGACTGCTGGTGATGAAGAGGACGGACTGCTGCGTGATGAAGAGGATGGACTGCTGGTGATGAAGAGGATGGACTGCTGCGTGATGAAGAGGATGGACTGCTGCGTGATGAAGAGGATGGACTGCTGGTGATGAAGAGGAGGGACTGCTGGTGATGAAGAGGAGGGACTGCTGGTGATGAAGAGGATGGACTGCTGCGTGATGAAGAGGATGGACTGCTGCGTGATGAAGAGGCTGGACTGCTGGTGATGAAGAGGAGGGACTGCTGGTGATGAAGAGGATGGACTGCTGGTGATGAAGAGGATGGACTGCTGGTGATGAAGAGGATGGACTGCTGCGTGATGAAGAGGATGGACTGCTGGTGATGAAGAGGATGGACTGCTGCGTGATGAAGAGGACGGACTGCTGGTGATGAAGAGGATGGACTGCTGCGTGATGAAGAGGATGGACTGCTGCGTGATGAAGAGGATGGACTGCTGGTGATGAAGAGGAGGGACTGCTGGTGATGAAGAGGAGGGACTGCTGGTGATGAAGAGGATGGACTGCTGCGTGATGAAGAGGATGGACTGCTGCGTGATGAAGAGGCTGGACTGCTGGTGATGAAGAGGAGGGACTGCTGGTGATGAAGAGGATGGACTGCTGGTGATGAAGAGGATGGACTGCTGGTGATGAAGAGGATGGACTGCTGCGTGATGAAGAGGATGGACTGCTGGTGATGAAGAGGATGGACTGCTGCGTGATGAAGAGGACGGACTGCTGGTGATGAAGAGGATGGACTGCTGGTGATGAAGAGGATGGACTGCTGGTGATGAAGAGGATGGACTGCTGGTGATGAAGAGGATGGACTGCTGCGTGATGAAGAGGATGGACTGCTGCGTGATGAAGAGGATGGACTGCTGCGTGATGAAGAGGATGGACTGCTGGTGATGAAGAGGATGGACTGCTGGTGATGAAGAGGACGGACTGCTGCGTGATGAAGAGGACGGACTGCTGGTGATGAAGAGGATGGACTGCTGGTGATGAAGAGGATGGACTGCTGCGTGATGAAGAGGATGGACTGCTGCGTGATGAAGAGGCTGGACTGCTGGTGATGAAGAGGATGGACTGCTGGTGATGAAGAGGATGGACTGCTGGTGATGAAGAGGATGGACTGCTGCGTGATGAAGAGGCTGGACTGCTGGTGATGAAGAGGAGGGACTGCTGGTGATGAAGAGGAGGGACTGCTGCGTGATGAAGAGGACGGACTGCTGGTGATGAAGAGGACGGACTGCTGGTGATGAAGAGGATGGACTGCTGCGTGATGAAGAGGATGGACTGCTGCGTGATGAAGAGGATGGACTGCTGGTGATGAAGAGGATGGACTGCTGGTGATGAAGAGGCTGGACTGCTGCGTGATGAAGAGGCTGGACTGCTGGTGATGAAGAGGATGGACTGCTGGTGATGAAGAGGATGGACTGCTGCGTGATGAAGAGGATGGACTGCTGGTGATGAAGAGGATGGACTGCTGGTGATGAAGAGGATGGACTGCTGCGTGATGAAGAGGACGGACTGCTGGTGATGAAGAGGATGGACTGCTGGTGATGAAGAGGATGGACTGCTGGTGATGAAGAGGATGGACTGCTGCG
This sequence comes from Blennius ocellaris, assembly GCF_963422515.1. Classification (NCBI taxonomy): domain Eukaryota; kingdom Metazoa; phylum Chordata; class Actinopteri; order Blenniiformes; family Blenniidae; genus Blennius; species Blennius ocellaris. The sequence goes on along the minus strand of NC_137656.1, from coordinate 29,318,556 downwards.
TGATGAAGAGGACGGCATGCTGCGTGATGAAGAGGATGGACTGCTGGTGATGAAGAGGATGGACTGCTGGTGATGAAGAGGACGGCATGCTGCGTGATGAAGAGGATGGACTGCTGGTGATGAAGAGGACGGCATGCTGCGTGATGAAGAGGATGGACTGCTGGTGATGAAGAGGATGGACTGCTGGTGATGAAGAGGCTGGACTGCTGCGTGATGAAGAGGATGGACTGCTGGTGATGAAGAGGATGGACTGCTGGTGATGAAGAGGACGGCATGCTGCGTGATGAAGAGGATGGACTGCTGGTGATGAAGAGGATGGACTGCTGGTGATGAAGAGGATGGACTGCTGGTGATGAAGAGGATGGACTGCTGCGTGATGAAGAGGACGGCATGCTGCGTGATGAAGAGGATGGACTGCTGGTGATGAAGAGGATGGACTGCTGGTGATGAAGAGGACGGCATGCTGCATGATGAAGAGGATGGACTGCTGGTGATGAAGAGGATGGACTGCTGGTGATGAAGAGGATGGACTGCTGGTGATGAAGAGGACGGCATGCTGCGTGATGAAGAGGATGGACTGCCGCGTGATGAAGAGGATGGACTGCTGGTGATGAAGAGGCTGGACTGCTGGTGATGAAGAGGCTGGACTGCTGGTGATGAAGAGGATGCACTGCTGGTGATGAAGAGGATGGACTGCTGGTGATGAAGAGGATGGACTGCTGGTGATGAAGAGGATGGACTGCTGGTGATGAAGAGGATGGACTGCTGCGTGATGAAGAGGATGGACTGCTGGTGATGAAGAGGACGGACTGCCGGTGATGAAGAGGATGGACTGCCGGTGATGAAGAGGACGGACTGCTGGTGATGAAGAGGACGGACTGCTGGTGATGAAGAGAATGGACTGCTGGTGATGAAGAGGACGGCATGCTGCGTGATGAAGAGGATGGACTGCTGGTGATGAAGAGGACGGCATGCTGCGTGATGAAGAGGATGGACTGCCGCGTGATGAAGAGGATGGACTGCTGGTGATGAAGAGGCTGGACTGCTGGTGATGAAGAGGCTGGACTGCTGGTGATGAAGAGGATGCACTGCTGGTGATGAAGAGGATGGACTGCTGGTGATGAAGAGGATGGACTGCTGGTGATGAAGAGGACGGACTGCTGGTGATGAAGAGGATGGACTGCTGCGTGATGAAGAGGATGGACTGCTGCGTGATGAAGAGGATGGACTGCTGGTGATGAAGAGGATGGACTGCTGGTGATGAAGAGGCTGGACTGCTGCGTGATGAAGAGGCTGGACTGCTGGTGATGAAGAGGATGGACTGCTGGTGATGAAGAGGATGGACTGCTGCGTGATGAAGAGGATGGACTGCTGGTGATGAAGAGGATGGACTGCTGGTGATGAAGAGGATGGACTGCTGCGTGATGAAGAGGACGGACTGCTGGTGATGAAGAGGATGGACTGCTGGTGATGAAGAGGATGGACTGCTGGTGATGAAGAGGATGGACTGCTGCGTGATGAAGAGGACGGCATGCTGCGTGATGAAGAGGATGGACTGCTGGTGATGAAGAGGATGGACTGCTGGTGATGAAGAGGACGGCATGCTGCGTGATGAAGAGGATGGACTGCTGGTGATGAAGAGGACGGCATGCTGCGTGATGAAGAGGATGGACTGCTGGTGATGAAGAGGATGGACTGCTGGTGATGAAGAGGCTGGACTGCTGCGTGATGAAGAGGATGGACTGCTGGTGATGAAGAGGATGGACTGCTGGTGATGAAGAGGACGGCATGCTGCGTGATGAAGAGGATGGACTGCTGGTGATGAAGAGGATGGACTGCTGGTGATGAAGAGGATGGACTGCTGGTGATGAAGAGGATGGACTGCTGCGTGATGAAGAGGACGGCATGCTGCGTGATGAAGAGGATGGACTGCTGGTGATGAAGAGGATGGACTGCTGGTGATGAAGAGGATGGACTGCTGGTGATGAAGAGGATGGACTGCTGGTGATGAAGAGGACGGCATGCTGCGTGATGAAGAGGATGGACTGCCGCGTGATGAAGAGGATGGACTGCTGGTGATGAAGAGGCTGGACTGCTGGTGATGAAGAGGCTGGACTGCTGGTGATGAAGAGGATGCACTGCTGGTGATGAAGAGGATGGACTGCTGGTGATGAAGAGGATGGACTGCTGGTGATGAAGAGGATGGACTGCTGGTGATGAAGAGGATGGACTGCTGCGTGATGAAGAGGATGGACTGCTGGTGATGAAGAGGACGGACTGCCGGTGATGAAGAGGATGGACTGCCGGTGATGAAGAGGACGGACTGCTGGTGATGAAGAGGACGGACTGCTGGTGATGAAGAGAATGGACTGCTGGTGATGAAGAGGACGGCATGCTGCGTGATGAAGAGGATGGACTGCTGGTGATGAAGAGGACGGCATGCTGCGTGATGAAGAGGATGGACTGCCGCGTGATGAAGAGGATGGACTGCTGGTGATGAAGAGGATGGACTGCTGGTGATGAAGAGGATGGACTGCTGCGTGATGAAGAGGATGGACTGCCGGTGATGAAGAGGACGGACTGCCGGTGATGAAGAGGATGGACTGCCGGTGATGAAGAGGACGGACTGCTGGTGATGAAGAGGACGGACTGCTGGTGATGAAGAGGATGGACTGCTGGTGATGAAGAGGATGGACTGCTGCGTGATGAAGAGGATGGACTGCTGGTGATGAAGAGGACGGACTGCCGGTGATGAAGAGGATGGACTGCCGGTGATGAAGAGGACGGACTGCTGGTGATGAAGAGGACGGACTGCTGGTGATGAAGAGAATGGACTGCTGGTGATGAAGAGGACGGCATGCTGCGTGATGAAGAGGATGGACTGCTGGTGATGAAGAGGACGGCATGCTGCGTGATGAAGAGGATGGACTGCCGCGTGATGAAGAGGATGGACTGCTGGTGATGAAGAGGCTGGACTGCTGGTGATGAAGAGGCTGGACTGCTGGTGATGAAGAGGATGCACTGCTGGTGATGAAGAGGATGGACTGCTGGTGATGAAGAGGATGGACTGCTGGTGATGAAGAGGACGGACTGCTGGTGATGAAGAGGATGGACTGCTGCGTGATGAAGAGGATGGACTGCTGCGTGATGAAGAGGATGGACTGCTGGTGATGAAGAGGATGGACTGCTGGTGATGAAGAGGCTGGACTGCTGCGTGATGAAGAGGCTGGACTGCTGGTGATGAAGAGGATGGACTGCTGGTGATGAAGAGGATGGACTGCTGCGTGATGAAGAGGATGGACTGCTGGTGATGAAGAGGATGGACTGCTGGTGATGAAGAGGATGGACTGCTGCGTGATGAAGAGGACGGACTGCTGGTGATGAAGAGGATGGACTGCTGGTGATGAAGAGGATGGACTGCTGGTGATGAAGAGGATGGACTGCTGCGTGATGAAGAGGACGGCATGCTGCGTGATGAAGAGGATGGACTGCTGGTGATGAAGAGGATGGACTGCTGGTGATGAAGAGGACGGCATGCTGCGTGATGAAGAGGATGGACTGCTGGTGATGAAGAGGACGGCATGCTGCGTGATGAAGAGGATGGACTGCTGGTGATGAAGAGGATGGACTGCTGGTGATGAAGAGGCTGGACTGCTGCGTGATGAAGAGGATGGACTGCTGGTGATGAAGAGGATGGACTGCTGGTGATGAAGAGGACGGCATGCTGCGTGATGAAGAGGATGGACTGCTGGTGATGAAGAGGATGGACTGCTGGTGATGAAGAGGATGGACTGCTGGTGATGAAGAGGATGGACTGCTGCGTGATGAAGAGGACGGCATGCTGCGTGATGAAGAGGATGGACTGCTGGTGATGAAGAGGATGGACTGCTGGTGATGAAGAGGATGGACTGCTGGTGATGAAGAGGATGGACTGCTGGTGATGAAGAGGACGGCATGCTGCGTGATGAAGAGGATGGACTGCCGCGTGATGAAGAGGATGGACTGCTGGTGATGAAGAGGCTGGACTGCTGGTGATGAAGAGGCTGGACTGCTGGTGATGAAGAGGATGCACTGCTGGTGATGAAGAGGATGGACTGCTGGTGATGAAGAGGATGGACTGCTGGTGATGAAGAGGATGGACTGCTGGTGATGAAGAGGATGGACTGCTGCGTGATGAAGAGGATGGACTGCTGGTGATGAAGAGGACGGACTGCCGGTGATGAAGAGGATGGACTGCCGGTGATGAAGAGGACGGACTGCTGGTGATGAAGAGGACGGACTGCTGGTGATGAAGAGAATGGACTGCTGGTGATGAAGAGGACGGCATGCTGCGTGATGAAGAGGATGGACTGCTGGTGATGAAGAGGACGGCATGCTGCGTGATGAAGAGGATGGACTGCCGCGTGATGAAGAGGATGGACTGCTGGTGATGAAGAGGCTGGACTGCTGGTGATGAAGAGGCTGGACTGCTGGTGATGAAGAGGATGCACTGCTGGTGATGAAGAGGATGGACTGCTGGTGATGAAGAGGATGGACTGCTGGTGATGAAGAGGATGGACTGCTGGTGATGAAGAGGATGGACTGCTGCGTGATGAAGAGGATGGACTGCCGGTGATGAAGAGGACGGACTGCCGGTGATGAAGAGGATGGACTGCCGGTGATGAAGAGGACGGACTGCTGGTGATGAAGAGGACGGACTGCTGGTGATGAAGAGGATGGACTGCTGGTGATGAAGAGGATGGACTGCTGGTGATGAAGAGGATGGACTGCTGGTGATGAAGAGGATGGACTGCTGGTGATGAAGAGGAGGGACTGCTGGTGATGAAGAGGATGGACTGCTGGTGATGAAGAGGAGGGACTGCTGGTGATGAAGAGGATGGACTGCTGGTGATGAAGAGGACGGACTGCTGCGTGATGAAGAGGATGGACTGCTGGTGATGAAGAGGATGGACTGCTGGTGATGAAGAGGACGGACTGCTGGTGATGAAGAGGACGGACTGCTGCGTGATGAAGAGGACGGACTGCTGGTGATGAAGAGGACGGACTGCTGCGTGATGAAGAGGACGGACTGCTGGTGATGAAGAGGACGGACTGCTGGTGATGAAGAGGATGGACTGCTGCGTGATGAAGAGGATGGACTGCTGGTGATGAAGAGGATGGACTGCTGCGTGATGAAGAGGATGGACTGCTGCGTGATGAAGAGGCTGGACTGCTGCGTGATGAAGAGGATGGACTGCTGGTGATGAAGAGGAGGGACTGCTGGTGATGAAGAGGATGGACTGCTGCGTGATGAAGAGGATGGACTGCTGCGTGATGAAGAGGCTGGACTGCTGGTGATGAAGAGGACGGACTGCTGCGTGATGAAGAGGATGGACTGCTGGTGATGAAGAGGACGGACTGCTGCGTGATGAAGAGGACGGACTGCTGGTGATGAAGAGGACGGACTGCTGGTGATGAAGAGGATGGACTGCTGCGTGATGAAGAGGATGGACTGCTGGTGATGAAGAGGATGGACTGCTGCGTGATGAAGAGGATGGACTGCTGCGTGATGAAGAGGCTGGACTGCTGCGTGATGAAGAGGATGGACTGCTGGTGATGAAGAGGAGGGACTGCTGGTGATGAAGAGGATGGACTGCTGGTGATGAAGAGGAGGGACTGCTGGTGATGAAGAGGAGGGACTGCTGGTGATGAAGAGGATGGACTGCTGCGTGATGAAGAGGATGGACTGCTGCGTGATGAAGAGGCTGGACTGCTGGTGATGAAGAGGACGGACTGCTGCGTGATGAAGAGGATGGACTGCTGGTGATGAAGAGGATGGACTGCTGCGTGATGAAGAGGATGGACTGCTGCGTGATGAAGAGGATGGACTGCTGGTGATGAAGAGGACGGACTGCTGCGTGATGAAGAGGACGGACTGCTGGTGATGAAGAGGAGGGACTGCTGGTGATGAAGAGGATGGACTGCTGCGTGATGAAGAGGCTGGACTGCTGCGTGATGAAGAGGACGGACTGCTGCGTGATGAAGAGGACGGACTGCTGGTGATGAAGAGGACGGACTGCTGCGTGATGAAGAGGCTGGACTGCTGCGTGATGAAGAGGCTGGACTGCTGGTGATGAAGAGGACGGACTGCTGCGTGATGAAGAGGATGGACTGCTGGTGATGAAGAGGAGGGACTGCTGGTGATGAAGAGGAGGGACTGCTGGTGATGAAGAGGATGGACTGCTGCGTGATGAAGAGGATGGACTGCTGCGTGATGAAGAGGCTGGACTGCTGGTGATGAAGAGGACGGACTGCTGCGTGATGAAGAGGATGGACTGCTGGTGATGAAGAGGATGGACTGCTGCGTGATGAAGAGGATGGACTGCTGCGTGATGAAGAGGATGGACTGCTGGTGATGAAGAGGAGGGACTGCTGGTGATGAAGAGGAGGGACTGCTGGTGATGAAGAGGATGGACTGCTGCGTGATGAAGAGGATGGACTGCTGCGTGATGAAGAGGCTGGACTGCTGGTGATGAAGAGGAGGGACTGCTGGTGATGAAGAGGATGGACTGCTGGTGATGAAGAGGATGGACTGCTGCGTGATGAAGAGGATGGACTGCTGGTGATGAAGAGGATGGACTGCTGCGTGATGAAGAGGACGGACTGCTGGTGATGAAGAGGATGGACTGCTGGTGATGAAGAGGATGGACTGCTGGTGATGAAGAGGATGGACTGCTGGTGATGAAGAGGATGGACTGCTGCGTGATGAAGAGGATGGACTGCTGGTGATGAAGAGGATGGACTGCTGGTGATGAAGAGGACGGACTGCTGCGTGATGAAGAGGACGGACTGCTGGTGATGAAGAGGATGGACTGCTGGTGATGAAGAGGATGGACTGCTGCGTGATGAAGAGGATGGACTGCTGCGTGATGAAGAGGATGGACTGCTGGTGATGAAGAGGATGGACTACTGGTGATGAAGAGGCTGGACTGCTGGTGATGAAGAGGATGGACTGCTGGTGATGAAGAGGCTGGACTGCTGCATGATGAAGAGGCTGGACTGCTGGTGATGAAGAGGATGGACTGCTGGTGATGAAGAGGATGGACTGCTGGTGATGAAGAGGATGGACTGCTGCGTGATGAAGAGGATGGACTGCTGCGTGATGAAGAGGCTGGACTGCTGGTGATGAAGAGGAGGGACTGCTGGTGATGAAGAGGAGGGACTGCTGGTGATGAAGAGGAGGGACTGCTGGTGATGAAGAGGATGGACTGCTGGTGATGAAGAGGATGGACTGCTGGTGATGAAGAGGATGGACTGCTGCGTGATGAAGAGGATGGACTGCTGCGTGATGAAGAGGCTGGACTGCTGGTGATGAAGAGGACGGACTGCTGGTGATGAAGAGGAGGGACTGCTGGTGATGAAGAGGAGGGACTGCTGGTGATGAAGAGGAGGGACTGCTGGTGATGAAGAGGATGGACTGCTGCGTGATGAAGAGGATGGACTGCTGCGTGATGAAGAGGCTGGACTGCTGGTGATGAAGAGGACGGACTGCTGCGTGATGAAGAGGATGGACTGCTGGTGATGAAGAGGATGGACTGCTGGTGATGAAGAGGACGGACTGCTGCGTGATGAAGAGGACGGACTGCTGGTGATGAAGAGGACGGACTGCTGGTGATGAAGAGGACGGACTGCTGCGTGATGAAGAGGATGGACTGCTGGTGATGAAGAGGAGGGACTGCTGGTGATGAAGAGGATGGACTGCTGCGTGATGAAGAGGATGGACTGCTGCGTGATGAAGAGGCTGGACTGCTGCGTGATGAAGAGGATGGACTGCTGGTGATGAAGAGGAGGGACTGCTGGTGATGAAGAGGATGGACTGCTGCGTGATGAAGAGGATGGACTGCTGCGTGATGAAGAGGATGGACTGCTGGTGATGAAGAGGATGGACTGCTGGTGATGAAGAGGATGGACTGCTGGTGATGAAGAGGACGGACTGCTGGTGATGAAGAGGATGGACTGCTGGTGATGAAGAGGATGGACTGCTGGTGATGAAGAGGATGGACTGCTGGTGATGAAGAGGATGGACTGCTGGTGATGAAGAGGATGGACTGCTGGTGATGAAGAGGACGGACTGCTGCGTGATGAAGAGGACGGACTGCTGGTGATGAAGAGGACGGACTGCTGGTGATGAAGAGGATGGACTGCTGGTGATGAAGAGGATGGACTGCTGCGTGATGAAGAGGATGGACTGCTGGTGATGAAGAGGACGGCATGCTGCGTGATGAAGAGGATGGACTGCTGGTGATGAAGAGGCTGGACTGCTGGTGATGAAGAGGACGGACTGCTGGTGATGAAGAGGATGGACTGCTGCGTGATGAAGAGGATGGACTGCTGGTGATGAAGAGGATGGACTGCTGGTGATGAAGAGGCTGGACTGCTGCGTGATGAAGAGGCTGGACTGCTGGTGATGAAGAGGATGGACTGCTGGTGATGAAGAGGATGGACTGCTGCGTGATGAAGAGGATGGACTGCTGCGTGATGAAGAGGATGGACTGCTGGTGATGAAGAGGATGGACTGCTGGTGATGAAGAGGATGGACTGCTGCGTGATGAAGAGGACGGACTGCTGGTGATGAAGAGGATGGACTGCTGGTGATGAAGAGGATGGACTGCTGCGTGATGAAGAGGATGGACTGCTGGTGATGAAGAGGATGGACTGCTGCGTGATGAAGAGGACGGACTGCTGGTGATGAAGAGGATGGACTGCTGGTGATGAAGAGGATGGACTGCTGCGTGATGAAGAGGATGGACTGCTGGTGATGAAGAGGATGGACTGCTGGTGATGAAGAGGCTGGACTGCTGCGTGATGAAGAGGACGGACTGCTGCGTGATGAAGAGGACGGACTGCTGGTGATGAAGAGGAGGGACTGCTGGTGATGAAGAGGATGGACTGCTGCGTGATGAAGAGGCTGGACTGCTGCGTGATGAAGAGGACGGACTGCTGCGTGATGAAGAGGACGGACTGCTGGTGATGAAGAGGACGGACTGCTGCGTGATGAAGAGGATGGACTGCTGCGTGATGAAGAGGATGGACTGCTGGTGATGAAGAGGCTGGACTGCTGCGTGATGAAGAGGCTGGACTGCTGGTGATGAAGAGGATGGACTGCTGGTGATGAAGAGGCTGGACTGCTGCGTGATGAAGAGGACGGACTGCTGGTGATGAAGAGGATGGACTGCTGGTGATGAAGAGGATGGACTGCTGGTGATGAAGAGGATGGACTGCTGCGTGATGAAGAGGATGGACTGCTGGTGATGAAGAGGATGGACTGCTGGTGATGAAGAGGCTGGACTGCTGCGTGATGAAGAGGACGGACTGCTGGTGATGAAGAGGAGGGACTGCTGGTGATGAAGAGGATGGACTGCTGCGTGATGAAGAGGATGGACTGCTGGTGATGAAGAGGATGGACTGCTGCGTGATGAAGAGGATGGACTGCTGGTGATGAAGAGGATGGACTGCTGGTGATGAAGAGGACGGACTGCTGCGTGATGAAGAGGATGGACTGCTGGTGATGAAGAGGATGGACTGCTGGTGATGAAGAGGATGGACTGCTGCGTGATGAAGAGGATGGACTGCTGGTGATGAAGAGGATGGACTGCTGCGTGATGAAGAGGATGGACTGCTGGTGATGAAGAGGACGGACTGCTGCGTGATGAAGAGGATGGACTGCTGGTGATGAAGAGGATGGACTGCTGGTGATGAAGAGGACGGACTGCTGCGTGATGAAGAGGATGGACTGCTGGTGATGAAGAGGATGGACTGCTGCGTGATGAAGAGGACGGACTGCTGCGTGATGAAGAGGACGGACTGCTGCGTGATGAAGAGGACGGACTGCTGCGTGATGAAGAGGACGGACTGCTGCGTGATGAAGAGGATGGACTGCTGGTGATGAAGAGGACGGACTGCTGCGTGATGAAGAGGATGGACTGCTGGTGATGAAGAGGATGGACTGCTGGTGATGAAGAGGACGGACTGCTGCGTGATGAAGAGGACGGACTGCTGCGTGATGAAGAGGACGGACTGCTGGTGATGAAGAGGATGGACTGCTGCGTGATGAAGAGGATGGACTGCTGGTGATGAAGAGGATGGACTGCTGGTGATGAAGAGGACGGACTGCTGCGTGATGAAGAGGACGGACTGCTGCGTGACGAAGAGGACGGCGTGCTGCGTGATGAAGAGGACGGCGTGCTGCGTGACGAAGAGGACGGCGTGCTGCGTGACGAAGAGGACGGCGTGCTGCGTGACGAAGAGGACGGCGTGCTGCGTGACGAAGAGGACGGCGTGCTGCGTGATGAAGAGGATGGACTGCTGGTGATGAAGAGGATGGACTGCTGGTGATGAAGAGGATGGACTGCTGCGTGATGAAGAGGCTGGACTGCTGGTGATGAAGAGGATGGACTGCTGGTGATGAAGAGGCTGGACTGCTGCGTGATGAAGAGGACGGACTGCTGGTGATGAAGAGGATGGACTGCTGGTGATGAAGAGGATGGACTGCTGGTGATGAAGAGGATGGACTGCTGGTGATGAAGAGGATGGACTGCTGCGTGATGAAGAGGATGGACTGCTGGTGATGAAGAGGATGGACTGCTGGTGATGAAGAGGCTGGACTGCTGCGTGATGAAGAGGACGGACTGCTGGTGATGAAGAGGAGGGACTGCTGGTGATGAAGAGGATGGACTGCTGCGTGATGAAGAGGATGGACTGCTGGTGATGAAGAGGATGGACTGCTGCGTGATGAAGAGGATGGACTGCTGGTGATGAAGAGGATGGACTGCTGGTGATGAAGAGGACGGACTGCTGCGTGATGAAGAGGATGGACTGCTGGTGATGAAGAGGATGGACTGCTGGTGATGAAGAGGATGGACTGCTGCGTGATGAAGAGGATGGACTGCTGGTGATGAAGAGGATGGACTGCTGCGTGATGAAGAGGATGGACTGCTGGTGATGAAGAGGACGGACTGCTGCGTGATGAAGAGGATGGACTGCTGGTGATGAAGAGGATGGACTGCTGGTGATGAAGAGGACGGACTGCTGCGTGATGAAGAGGACGGCGTGCTGCGTGATGAAGAGGACGGCGTGCTGCGTGACGAAGAGGACGGCGTGCTGCGTGACGAAGAGGACGGCGTGCTGCGTGACGAAGAGGACGGCGTGCTGCGTGACGAAGAGGACGGCGTGCTGCGTGACGAAGAGGACGGCGTGCTGCGTGATGAAGAGGATGGACTGCTGGTGATGAAGAGGACGGACTGCTGGTGATGAAGAGGACGGACTGCTGCGTGATGAAGAGGACGGACTGCTGCGTGATGAAGAGGACGGACTGCTGCGTGATGAAGACGGCGTGCTGCGTGATGAAGAGGACGGCGTGCTGCGTGACGAAGAGGACGGCGTGCTGCGTGACGAAGAGGACGGCGTGCTGCGTGACGAAGAGGACGGCGTGCTGCGTGATGAAGAGGATGGACTGCTGGTGATGAAGAGGATGGACTGCTGGTGATGAAGAGGACGGACTGCTGCGTGATGAAGAGGACGGACTGCTGGTGATGAAGAGGACGGACTGCTGGTGATGAAGAGGACGGACTGCTGCGTGATGAAGAGGATGGACTGCTGGTGATGAAGAGGAGGGACTGCTGGTGATGAAGAGGATGGACTGCTGCGTGATGAAGAGGATGGACTGCTGCGTGATGAAGAGGCTGGACTGCTGCGTGATGAAGAGGATGGACTGCTGGTGATGAAGAGGAGGGACTGCTGGTGATGAAGAGGATGGACTGCTGCGTGATGAAGAGGATGGACTGCTGCGTGATGAAGAGGATGGACTGCTGGTGATGAAGAGGATGGACTGCTGGTGATGAAGAGGATGGACTGCTGGTGATGAAGAGGACGGACTGCTGGTGATGAAGAGGATGGACTGCTGGTGATGAAGAGGATGGACTGCTGGTGATGAAGAGGATGGACTGCTGGTGATGAAGAGGACGGACTGCTGCGTGATGAAGAGGACGGACTGCTGGTGATGAAGAGGATGGACTGCTGGTGATGAAGAGGATGGACTGCTGCGTGATGAAGAGGATGGACTGCTGCGTGATGAAGAGGATGGACTGCTGGTGATGAAGAGGATGGACTGCTGGTGATGAAGAGGCTGGACTGCTGCGTGATGAAGAGGCTGGACTGCTGGTGATGAAGAGGATGGACTGCTGGTGATGAAGAGGATGGACTGCTGCGTGATGAAGAGGATGGACTGCTGCGTGATGAAGAGGATGGACTGCTGGTGATGAAGAGGATGGACTGCTGGTGAGTAAGAGGATGGACTGCTGCGTGATGAAGAGGACGGACTGCTGGTGATGAAGAGGATGGACTGCTGCGTGATGAAGAGGATGGACTGCTGGTGATGAAGAGGATGGACTGCTGCGTGATGAAGAGGACGGACTGCTGGTGATGAAGAGGATGGACTGCTGGTGATGAAGAGGATGGACTGCTGCGTGATGAAGAGGATGGACTGCTGGTGATGAAGAGGATGGACTGCTGGTGATGAAGAGGATGGACTGCTGGTGATGAAGAGGATGGACTGCTGCGTGATGAAGAGGATGGACTGCTGGTGATGAAGAGGATGGACTGCTGCGTGATGAAGAGGATGGACTGCTGGTGATGAAGAGGACGGACTGCTGCGTGATGAAGAGGATGGACTGCTGGTGATGAAGAGGATGGACTGCTGGTGATGAAGAGGACGGACTGCTGCGTGATGAAGAGGACGGCGTGCTGCGTGATGAAGAGGACGGCGTGCTGCGTGACGAAGAGGACGGCGTGCTGCGTGACGAAGAGGACGGCGTGCTGCGTGACGAAGAGGACGGCGTGCTGCGTGATGAAGAGGACGGCGTGCTGCGTGATGAAGAGGACGGCGTGCTGCGTGATGAAGAGGACGGACTGCTGCGTGATGAAGAGGATGGACTGCTGCGTGATGAAGAGGATGGACTGCTGGTGATGAAGAGGATGGACTGCTGGTGATGAAGAGGCTGGACTGCTGCGTGATGAAGAGGCTGGACTGCTGGTGATGAAGAGGATGGACTGCTGGTGATGAAGAGGATGGACTGCTGCGTGATGAAGAGGATGGACTGCTGCGTGATGAAGAGGATGGACTGCTGGTGATGAAGAGGATGGACTGCTGGTGAGTAAGAGGATGGACTGCTGCGTGATGAAGAGGACGGACTGCTGGTGATGAAGAGGATGGACTGCTGCGTGATGAAGAGGATGGACTGCTGGTGATGAAGAGGATGGACTGCTGCGTGATGAAGAGGACGGACTGCTGGTGATGAAGAGGATGGACTGCTGGTGATGAAGAGGATGGACTGCTGCGTGATGAAGAGGATGGACTGCTGGTGATGAAGAGGATGGACTGCTGGTGATGAAGAGGATGGACTGCTGGTGATGAAGAGGATGGACTGCTGCGTGATGAAGAGGATGGACTGCTGGTGATGAAGAGGATGGACTGCTGCGTGATGAAGAGGATGGACTGCTGGTGATGAAGAGGACGGACTGCTGCGTGATGAAGAGGATGGACTGCTGGTGATGAAGAGGATGGACTGCTGGTGATGAAGAGGACGGACTGCTGCGTGATGAAGAGGACGGCGTGCTGCGTGATGAAGAGGACGGCGTGCTGCGTGACGAAGAGGACGGCGTGCTGCGTGACGAAGAGGACGGCGTGCTGCGTGACGAAGAGGACGGCGTGCTGCGTGATGAAGAGGACGGCGTGCTGCGTGATGAAGAGGACGGCGTGCTGCGTGATGAAGAGGACGGACTGCTGCGTGATGAAGAGGATGGACTGCTGGTGATGAAGAGGATGGACTGCTGCGTGATGAAGAGGATGGACTGCTGGTGATGAAGAGGATGGACTGCTGGTGATGAAGAGGACGGACTGCTGCGTGATGAAGAGGATGGACTGCTGGTGATGAAGAGGATGGACTGCTGGTGATGAAGAGGATGGACTGCTGCGTGATGAAGAGGATGGACTGCTGGTGATGAAGAGGATGGACTGCTGCGTGATGAAGAGGATGGACTGCTGGTGATGAAGAGGACGGACTGCTGCGTGATGAAGAGGATGGACTGCTGGTGATGAAGAGGATGGACTGCTGGTGATGAAGAGGACGGACTGCTGCGTGATGAAGAGGACGGCGTGCTGCGTGATGAAGAGGACGGCGTGCTGCGTGATGAAGAGGACGGCGTGCTGCGTGACGAAGAGGACGGCGTGCTGCGTGACGAAGAGGACGGCGTGCTGCGTGACGAAGAGGACGGCGTGCTGCGTGACGAAGAGGACGGCGTGCTGCGTGACGAAGAGGACGGCGTGCTGCGTGATGAAGAGGATGGACTGCTGGTGATGAAGAGGACGGACTGCTGGTGATGAAGAGGACGGACTGCTGCGTGATGAAGAGGACGGACTGCTGCGTGATGAAGAGGACGGACTGCTGCGTGATGAAGAGGACGGCGTGCTGCGTGACGAAGAGGACGGCGTGCTGCGTGACGAAGAGGACGGCGTGCTGCGTGACGAAGAGGACGGCGTGCTGCGTGACGAAGAGGATGGACTGCTGGTGATGAAGAGGATGGACTGCTGGTGATGAAGAGGACGGACTGCTGCGTGATGAAGAGGACGGACTGCTGGTGATGAAGAGGACGGACTGCTGGTGATGAAGAGGACGGACTGCTGCGTGATGAAGAGGATGGACTGCTGGTGATGAAGAGGAGGGACTGCTGGTGATGAAGAGGATGGACTGCTGCGTGATGAAGAGGATGGACTGCTGCGTGATGAAGAGGCTGGACTGCTGCGTGATGAAGAGGATGGACTGCTGGTGATGAAGAGGAGGGACTGCTGGTGATGAAGAGGATGGACTGCTGCGTGATGAAGAGGATGGACTGCTGCGTGATGAAGAGGATGGACTGCTGGTGATGAAGAGGATGGACTGCTGGTGATGAAGAGGATGGACTGCTGGTGATGAAGAGGACGGACTGCTGGTGATGAAGAGGATGGACTGCTGGTGATGAAGAGGATGGACTGCTGGTGATGAAGAGGATGGACTGCTGGTGATGAAGAGGACGGACTGCTGCGTGATGAAGAGGACGGACTGCTGGTGATGAAGAGGATGGACTGCTGGTGATGAAGAGGATGGACTGCTGCGTGATGAAGAGGATGGACTGCTGCGTGATGAAGAGGATGGACTGCTGGTGATGAAGAGGATGGACTGCTGGTGATGAAGAGGCTGGACTGCTGCGTGATGAAGAGGCTGGACTGCTGGTGATGAAGAGGATGGACTGCTGGTGATGAAGAGGATGGACTGCTGCGTGATGAAGAGGATGGACTGCTGCGTGAT
Source organism: Blennius ocellaris (assembly GCF_963422515.1). NCBI lineage: Eukaryota > Metazoa > Chordata > Actinopteri > Blenniiformes > Blenniidae > Blennius > Blennius ocellaris. The sequence continues at coordinate 29,303,176 of NC_137656.1, read as the reverse complement.
GAAGAGGATGGACTGCTGGTGATGAAGAGGATGGACTGCTGGTGAGTAAGAGGATGGACTGCTGCGTGATGAAGAGGACGGACTGCTGGTGATGAAGAGGATGGACTGCTGCGTGATGAAGAGGATGGACTGCTGGTGATGAAGAGGATGGACTGCTGCGTGATGAAGAGGACGGACTGCTGGTGATGAAGAGGATGGACTGCTGGTGATGAAGAGGATGGACTGCTGCGTGATGAAGAGGATGGACTGCTGGTGATGAAGAGGATGGACTGCTGGTGATGAAGAGGATGGACTGCTGGTGATGAAGAGGATGGACTGCTGCGTGATGAAGAGGATGGACTGCTGGTGATGAAGAGGATGGACTGCTGCGTGATGAAGAGGATGGACTGCTGGTGATGAAGAGGACGGACTGCTGGTGATGAAGAGGACGGACTGCTGCGTGATGAAGAGGATGGACTGCTGGTGATGAAGAGGATGGACTGCTGGTGATGAAGAGGACGGACTGCTGCGTGATGAAGAGGACGGCGTGCTGCGTGATGAAGAGGACGGCGTGCTGCGTGACGAAGAGGACGGCGTGCTGCGTGACGAAGAGGACGGCGTGCTGCGTGACGAAGAGGACGGCGTGCTGCGTGATGAAGAGGACGGCGTGCTGCGTGATGAAGAGGACGGACTGCTGCGTGATGAAGAGGATGGACTGCTGCGTGATGAAGAGGATGGACTGCTGGTGATGAAGAGGATGGACTGCTGGTGATGAAGAGGCTGGACTGCTGCGTGATGAAGAGGCTGGACTGCTGGTGATGAAGAGGATGGACTGCTGGTGATGAAGAGGATGGACTGCTGCGTGATGAAGAGGATGGACTGCTGCGTGATGAAGAGGATGGACTGCTGGTGATGAAGAGGATGGACTGCTGGTGAGTAAGAGGATGGACTGCTGCGTGATGAAGAGGACGGACTGCTGGTGATGAAGAGGATGGACTGCTGCGTGATGAAGAGGATGGACTGCTGGTGATGAAGAGGATGGACTGCTGCGTGATGAAGAGGACGGACTGCTGGTGATGAAGAGGATGGACTGCTGGTGATGAAGAGGATGGACTGCTGCGTGATGAAGAGGATGGACTGCTGGTGATGAAGAGGATGGACTGCTGGTGATGAAGAGGATGGACTGCTGGTGATGAAGAGGATGGACTGCTGCGTGATGAAGAGGATGGACTGCTGGTGATGAAGAGGATGGACTGCTGCGTGATGAAGAGGATGGACTGCTGGTGATGAAGAGGACGGACTGCTGCGTGATGAAGAGGATGGACTGCTGGTGATGAAGAGGATGGACTGCTGGTGATGAAGAGGACGGACTGCTGCGTGATGAAGAGGACGGCGTGCTGCGTGATGAAGAGGACGGCGTGCTGCGTGACGAAGAGGACGGCGTGCTGCGTGACGAAGAGGACGGCGTGCTGCGTGACGAAGAGGACGGCGTGCTGCGTGATGAAGAGGACGGCGTGCTGCGTGATGAAGAGGACGGCGTGCTGCGTGATGAAGAGGACGGACTGCTGCGTGATGAAGAGGACGGACTGCTGGTGATGAAGAGGACGGCGTGCGTCCAGGTGACAGCGACAACGAAGAGGATGTTTAATTGGGACAGTGAATTAGAGGACTGATGGTTTCAGTGCAGGAGGAAGATGAAGACCACGGTTCCTGGTAGGCTGCAGTAGACACTAGATATTGTTACCAGTCGTCATGGAGATATCTCCTAGTAGAATGTTGTTCATTGTTCAGTAAAAAGGCATAAGAACATAATTTGTGTGTTACCGATACCTACGTATATTTAAAGGAGCCGTGTTACAGGCACTGTTTGAAACAATCTGCAATATGTACAGTATTTGCTTATGTTACCATGTTGATTAAAGTAAAAGTTAAAAAATCCTCCGTGTAATATCTTTCTGTGTAAATTCTCATATTATAAAGGTGTTTTTGGTTCTCTGTTGAGACATAAAAGTGAAAAGAATAGATGTTGCGCTGTAGCTTTGTGTTTGAGGGGTGACGTGACACCTGGACGTGCTCTACTCTTTTCACTCTTGTGTCTTAATAGAGAGAACAACAACATGTTTACAATAGTAAGAAGACATGATGAACGTTTTTGAGCTAATATCTCATATTACAACATGGGACACATGCGGCTTAAAATCCATTGCGGCTTGTACAAGAACAACATTTATTTTCTTTCTAAAATTAGAGCATGCGGCTTTTAATCAGGTGGCTCTGGAGTCCGGAATTTACAGTAACCTCTGGAATTTACAGTAACCTCTGGAATTTACAGTAACCTCCAGAATTTACAGTAACCTCTGGAATTTACAGTAACCTCCGGAATTTACAGCAACCAAGTACATCCTTCCTTTATTTGCATATATTTGTCATACATCTCTGTATTTTGTCTTCAAAAAGGTTCACTATACAGAAAGTATTCACTTTGTGTTTTATAAAAGCATCTTTTTGAGCTCAAATTGAAGTCATGGTCACACAGGGAACATTTGATTGCGTCATCTGGTGACATGCAAATGAATCATTACATCACAAGACGAGAGGAAGGCGAGTTGAAGACGAGTTTCGTGGGGACGTTTGTGACAGGGACAGTCAATCACATTACACACGTTAAGAATCATCCGCCATCCACCATCTTTGACAAAAGTTCTCCCAGCTGAAGGAGCCAGTACAAAAGTCCCGATTTGTTTTTCTTAACCAAGAATGTGTCATTTGTATGTGCCGTTTCCACTTCTGATGTGACGTCAACTCACCACTCCCACACTCCAAGTAACTTCTCATGTGGACTTTCAGAGGAGTTATGGACAGAGTGACTTCCTCCTGGGACATTGGGAAATGCTTCACCATGTCAGCGAGAAGCCTGCACACACAGAGACGAGCACAGAGGAACACAATCCACACGCTCCAGCAAAGAGAGCCACGCTGGTTTTCCAGAGGCGAGCCCGCCTTCTGGTCCTGTGTTTCACAAGAGTCAGACGACTGCTCTGAGCAGCTGGACGCACACATACTGGCTGCAAGCGCTCTATTGAGCAGTGCATGCTGATACATCCAGTTAGGAGTCAGTATGCATCCAATTATTACCTTATTTGGCATAAATCAGCTTCAAATACAAGAAACACTGGCCTTTTATGAGCAGAACAACCAGTGGAGTTCTCTGAATGAAACACATGTCCATGTCAAGTTCCAGCTGCTGCCCATCCTGGTAGTGAAGCACTAACCTGGCAGGGGCCTTCAGCACATTGGCACAGAGGTGTGGGTGGAACACTGCCTGCAGAGCCTCGCTCTCCTGGTATCTGAGGCTGTAGGTTTTAGTGACGCCTGTTCCACAAGCAGAAACAGGACATCAGGTGCACGCTGCCACCAAGTGTTCACCATACGCAACACCATGACTACAGCCTTTCATATAGTCATTCATTAAAGGAGGATTTACTTGTTTTAATGAATGAATAAATACAAATTATCCCCAAAAACTCCTTTGAACAACAAACAATTGATGATGAATGCATTTCCTACCATGTCTGCAGAAAAACTTGATCCTCAGTCGGTCAAAAGAAGGGCTCATGGATATCTCACATCTCACCACGTTACCCTGGACGTAGCTCGAACTTCGGAAAAGTGGCAGCACATGCTTCAAGACAAAAAACTCATGCAAGTCAGCCTTTTCTCTTTTTAACTGATGTCCATTTCCTAGTGTGAGTTCACCTCTTCTCACATCATCCAGACGGAGTAATGAATGGGAGGCGAACAGGCGGACAAGTGCCGTACCTTCATCACCAACTGGCATGTGGCGGGTTCCCTGCCCTGCTGGGAGCCTGGACCGTACTGCTTGAAGAACATCGGTGGGAAGAGGAAGCAGGCGTACGCAGACTGAGTGCAATTCACTGATCTCAGTGCCAACTGAAAGGAAGAGACACACAGAGACAGATTGGGTCACAGTGCTGCTCACGTCCAGCAGGGGGGGCTATTTGGATTGCATGTTCTCCCTGTGCAGGGGTGGCTTTTCTAGGGGTTGTGTGGTTTCCTCCCACAGGACATGCATGTTGGGCTAAGGGGTGACACTAAATTGCCCATATGTCTGTCTCTCAGTTTGCCCTGTGAACACCCGTCCAGAGTTTAACCTAAATAAAGCAGTACTGGTGACCCGTCCAGAGTTTAACCTAAATAAAGCAGTACTGGTGACCCGTCCAGAGTTTAACCTAAATAAAGCAGTACTGGTGACCCGTCCAGTTTAACCTAAATAAAGCAGTACTGGTGACCCGTCCAGTTTAACCTAAATAAAGCAGTACTGGTGACCCGTCCAGAGTTTAACCTAAATAAAGCAGTACTGGTGACCCGTCCAGAGTTTAACCTAAATAAAGCAGTACTGGTGACCCGTCCAGTTTAACCTAAATAAAGCAGTACTGGTGACCCGTCCAGAGTTTAACCTAAATAAAGCAGTACTGGTGACCCGTCCAGTTTAACCTAAATAAAGCAGTACTGGTGACCCGTCCAGTTTAACCTAAATAAAGCAGTACTGGTGACCCGTCCAGTTTAACCTAAATAAAGCAGTACTGGTGACCCGTCCAGAGTTTAACCTAAATAAAGCAGTACTGGTGACCCGTCCAGAGTTTAACCTAAATAAAGCAGTACTGGTGACCCGTCCAGTTTAACCTAAATAAAGCAGTACTGGTGACCCGTCCAGAGTTGAACCTAAATAAAGCAGTACTGGTGACCCGTCAAGTTTAACCTAAATAAAGCAGTACTGGTGACCCGTCAAGTTTAACCTAAATAAAGCAGTACTGGTGACCCGTCCAGAGTTTAACCTAAATAAAGCAGTACTGGTGACCCGTCCAGTTTGACCTAAATAAAGCAGTACTGGTGACCCGTCCAGTTTAACCTAAATAAAGCAGTACTGGTGACCCGTCCAGTTTAACCTAAATAAAGCAGTACTGGTGACCCGTCCAGTTTAACCTAAATAAAGCAGTACTGGTGACCCGTCCAGAGTTTAACCTAAATAAAGCAGTACTGGTGACCCGTCCAGTTTAACCTAAATAAAGCAGTACTGGTGACCCGTCCAGAGTTTAACCTAAATAAAGCAGTACTGGTGACCCGTCAAGTTTAACCTAAATAAAGCAGTACTGGTGACCCGTCAAGTTTAACCTAAATAAAGCAGTACTGGTGACCCGTCCAGAGTTTAACCTAAATAAAGCAGTACTGGTGACCCGTCCAGTTTGACCTAAATAAAGCAGTACTGGTGACCCGTCCAGTTTAACCTAAATAAAGCAGTACTGGTGACCCGTCCAGTTTAACCTAAATAAAGCAGTACTGGTGACCCGTCAAGTTTAACCTAAATAAAGCAGTACTGGTGACCCGTCCAGAGTTTAACCTAAATAAAGCAGTACTGGTGACCCGTCCAGTTTGACCTAAATAAAGCAGTACTGGTGACCCGTCCAGTTTAACCTAAATAAAGCAGTACTGGTGACCCGTCCAGTTTAACCTAAATAAAGCAGTACTGGTGACCCGTCCAGTTTAACCTAAATAAAGCAGTACTGGTGACCCGTCCAGAGTTTAACCTAAATAAAGCAGTACTGGTGACCCGTCCAGTTTAACCTAAATAAAGCAGTACTGGTGACCCGTCCAGAGTTGAACCTAAATAAAGCAGTACTGGTGACCCGTCCAGTTTAACCTAAATAAAGCAGTACTGGTGACCCGTCCAGAGTTAAACCTAAATAAAGCAGTACTGGTGACCCGTCCAGTTTAACCTAAATAAAGCAGTACTGGTGACCCGTCCAGTTTAACCTAAATAAAGCAGTACTGGTGACCCGTCCAGAGTTTAACCTAAATAAAGCAGTACTGGTGACCCGTCCAGAGTTTAAACTAAATAAAGCAGTACTGGTGACCCGTCCAGAGTTGAACCTAAATAAAGCAGTACTGGTGACCCGTCCAGTTTAACCTAAATAAAGCAGTACTGGTGACCCGTCCAGTTTAACCTAAATAAAGCAGTACTGGTGACCCGTCCAGTTTAACCTAAATAAAGCAGTACTGGTGACCCGTCCAGAGTTTAACCTAAATAAAGCAGTACTGGTGACCCGTCCAGTTTAACCTAAATAAAGCAGTACTGGTGACCCGTCCAGAGTTGAACCTAAATAAAGCAGTACTGGTGACCCGTCCAGTTTAACCTAAATAAAGCAGTACTGGTGACCCGTCCAGAGTTAAACCTAAATAAAGCAGTACTGGTGACCCGTCCAGTTTAACCTAAATAAAGCAGTACTGGTGACCCGTCCAGAGTTTAAACTAAATAAAGCAGTACTGGTGACCCGTCCAGAGTTGAACCTAAATAAAGCAGTACTGGTGACCCGTCCAGAGTTGAACCTAAATAAAGCAGTACTGGTGACCCGTCCAGAGTTGAACCTAAATAAAGCAGTACTGGTGACCCGTCCAGTTTAACCTAAATAAAGCAGTACTGGTGACCCGTCCAGTTTAACCTAAATAAAGCAGTACTGGTGACCCGTCCAGAGTTTAACCTAAATAAAGCAGTACTGGTGACCCGTCCAGTTTAACCTAAATAAAGCAGTACTGGTGACCCGTCCAGTTGAACCTAAATAAAGCAGTACTGGTGACCCGTCCAGTTTAACCTAAATAAAGCAGTACTGGTGACCCGTCCAGTTTAACCTAAATAAAGCAGTACTGGTGACCCGTCCAGTTTAACCTAAATAAAGCAGTACTGGTGACCCGTCCAGTTTAACCTAAATAAAGCAGTACTGGTGACCCGTCCAGTTTAACCTAAATAAAGCAGTACTGGTGACCCGTCCAGTTTAACCTAAATAAAGCAGTACTGGTGACCCGTCCAGTTTAACCTAAATAAAGCAGTACTGGTGACCCGTCCAGAGTTTAACCTAAATAAAGCAGTACTGGTGACCCGTCCAGTTTAACCTAAATAAAGCAGTACTGGTGACCCGTCCAGAGTTTAATGATAAAAGTTCTATTTGGGGTTCATATAATCCCCAAAGTGGTTTTTCATTGATTCCCTCCAGCTTGAGTTCACAGTGATCTTTCTCTGTTCTACCTGGTGGGGGAGCTCAACACCTTGATTCTATTTGATAACGTCACAGAGCTGGAGAAGCCCCGCCTCCAGGAAGATTGACATGAGGAGAAACCAAAACAAGACACGCCCACATCTCAGTCTCTGCTGCTTCACATTGAACTGCTGTTTTTGTTGTTCCACATCTGTTTTCACCTTCATGTCCACTGGAGAAAATGTGTTTTCACCTTCATGTCCACTGGAGAAAATGTGTTTTCACCTTCATGTCCACTGGAGAAAATGTGTTTTCACCTTCATGTCCACTGGAGAAAATGTGTTTTCACCTTCATGTCCACTGGAGAAAATGTGTTTTCACCTTCATGTCCACTGGAGAAAATGTGTTTTCACCTTCATGTCCACTGGAGAAAATGTATTTTCACCTTCATGTCCACTGGAGAAAATGTGTTTTCACCTTCATGTCTACTGGAGAAAATGTGTTTTCACCTTCATGTCCACTGGAGAAAATGTGTTTTCACCTTCATGTCCACAGGAGAAAATGTGTTTTCACCTTCATGTCCACAGGAGAAAATGTGTTTTCACCTTCATGTCCACTGGAGAAAATGTGTTTTCACCTTCATGTCCACTGGAGAAAATGTGTTTTCACCTTCATGTCCACTGGAGAAAATGTGTTTTCACCATCATGTCCACTGGAGAAAATGTGTTTTCACCATCATGTCCACTGGAGAAAATGTGTTTTCACCTTCATGTCCACTGGAGAAAATGTGTTTTCACCTTCATGTCCACTGGAGAAAATGTGTTTTCACCATCATGTCCACTGGAGAAAATGTGTTTTCACCTTCATGTCCACTGGAGAAAATGTGTTTTCACCTTCATGTCCACTGGAGAAAATGTGTTTTCACCTTCATGTCCACTGGAGAAAATGTGTTTTCACCTTCATGTCCACTGGAGAAAATGTATTTTCACCTTCATGTCCACTGGAGAAAATGTGTTTTCACCTTCATGTCTACTGGAGAAAATGTGTTTTCACCTTCATGTCCACTGGAGAAAATGTGTTTTCACCTTCATGTCCACAGGAGAAAATGTGTTTTCACCTTCATGTCCACAGGAGAAAATGTGTTTTCACCTTCATGTCCACTGGAGAAAATGTGTTTTCACCTTCATGTCCACTGGAGAAAATGTGTTTTCACCTTCATGTCCACTGGAGAAAATGTGTTTTCACCTTCATGTCCACTGGAGAAAATGTGTTTTCACCTTCATGTCCACTGGAGAAAATGTGTTTTCACCTTCATGTCCACTGGAGAAAATGTGTTTTCACCTTCATGTCCACTGGAGAAAATGTGCTTTCACCTTCATGTCCACTGGAGAAAATGTGTTTTCACCATCATGTCCACTGGAGAAAATGTGTTTTCACCATCATGTCCACTGGAGAAAATGTGTTTTCACCTTCATGTCCACTGGAGAAAATGCGTTTTCACCTTCATGTCCACTGGAGAAAATGTGTTTTCACCTTCATGTCCACAGGAGAAAATGTGTTTTCACCTTCATGTCCACTGGAGAAAATGTGTTTTCACCTTCATGTCCACAGGAGAAAATGTGTTTTCGCCTTCATGTCCACAGGAGAAAATGTGTTTTCGCCTTCATGTCCACTGGAGAAAATGTGTTTTCACCTTCATGTCCACTGGAGAAAATGTGTTTTCACCTTCATGTCCACTGGAGAAAATGTGTTTTCACCTTCATGTCCACTGGAGAAAATGTGTTTTCACCATCATGTCCACTGGAGAAAATGTGTTTTCACCTTCATGTCCACTGGAGAAAATGTGTTTTCACCTTCATGTCCACTGGAGAAAATGTGTTTTCACCTTCATGTCCACTGGAGAAAATGTGTTTTCACCTTCATGTCCACTGGAGAAAATGTGTTTTCACCATCATGTCCACTGGAGAAAATGTGTTTTCACCTTCATGTCCACTGGAGAAAATGTGTTTTCACCTTCATGTCCACTGGAGAAAATGTGTTTTCACCTTCATGTGCACTGGAGAAAATGTGTTTTCACCTTTATGTCCACTGGAGAAAATGTGTTTTCACCATCATGTCCACTGGAGAAAATGTGTTTTCACCTTCATGTCCACTGGAGAAAATGTGTTTTCACCTTCATGTCCACTGGAGAAAATGTGTTTTCACCTTCATGTCCACAGGAGAAAATGTGTTTTCACCTTCATGTCCACAGGAGAAAATGTGTTTTCACCTTCATGTCCACTGGAGAAAATGTGTTTTCACCTTCATGTCCACAGGAGAAAATGTGTTTTCACCTTCATGTCCACAGGAGAAAATGTGTTTTCACCATCATGTCCACAGGAGAAAATGTGTTTTCACCATCATGTCCACTGGAGAAAATGTGTTTTCACCTTCATGTCCACTGGAGAAAATGTGTTTTCACCTTCATGTCCACTGGAGAAAATGTGTTTTCACCTTCATGTCCACTGGAGAAAATGTGTTTTCACCTTCATGTCCACTGGATAAAATGTGTTTTCACCATCATGTCCACTGGAGAAAATGTGTTTTCACCTTCATGTCCACTGGAGAAAATGTGTTTTCACCTTCATGTCCACTGGAGAAAATGTGTTTTCACCTTCATGTCCACAGGAGAAAATGTGTTTTCACCTTCATGTCCACAGGAGAAAATGTGTTTTCACCTTCATGTCCACTGGAGAAAATGTGTTTTCACCTTCATGTCCACTGGAGAAAATGTGTTTTCACCTTCATGTCCACTGGAGAAAATGTGTTTTCACCTTCATGTCCACTGGAGAAAATGTGTTTTCACCATCATGTCCACTGGAGAAAATGTGTTTTCACCATCATGTCCACTGGAGAAAATGTGTTTTCACCTTCATGTCCACTGGAGAAAATGTGTTTTCACCTTCATGTCCACTGGAGAAAATGTGTTTTCACCATCATGTCCACTGGAGAAAATGTGTTTTCACCTTCATGTCCACTGGAGAAAATGTGTTTTCACCTTCATGTCCACTGGAGAAAATGTGTTTTCACCTTCATGTCCACTGGAGAAAATGTGTTTTCACCTTCATGTCCACTGGAGAAAATGTATTTTCACCTTCATGTCCACTGGAGAAAATGTGTTTTCACCTTCATGTCTACTGGAGAAAATGTGTTTTCACCTTCATGTCCACTGGAGAAAATGTGTTTTCACCTTCATGTCCACAGGAGAAAATGTGTTTTCACCTTCATGTCCACAGGAGAAAATGTGTTTTCACCTTCATGTCCACTGGAGAAAATGTGTTTTCACCTTCATGTCCACTGGAGAAAATGTGTTTTCACCTTCATGTCCACTGGAGAAAATGTGTTTTCACCTTCATGTCCACTGGAGAAAATGTGTTTTCACCTTCATGTCCACTGGAGAAAATGTGTTTTCACCTTCATGTCCACTGGAGAAAATGTGTTTTCACCTTCATGTCCACTGGAGAAAATGTGTTTTCACCTTCATGTCCACTGGAGAAAATGTGTTTTCACCATCATGTCCACTGGAGAAAATGTGTTTTCACCTTCATGTCCACTGGAGAAAATGTGTTTTCACCATCATGTCCACTGGAGAAAATGCGTTTTCACCTTCATGTCCACTGGAGAAAATGTGTTTTCGCCTTGATGTCCACAGGAGAAAATGTGTTTTCGCCTTCATGTCCACTGGAGAAAATGTGTTTTCGCCTTCATGTCCACAGGAGAAAATGTGTTTTCGCCTTCATGTCCACAGGAGAAAATGTGTTTTCGCCTTCATGTCCACTGGAGAAAATGTGTTTTCGCCTTCATGTCCACTGGAGAAAATGTGTTTTCACCTTCATGTCCACAGGAGAAAATGTGTTTTCACCTTCATGTCCACTGGAGAAAATGTGTTTTCACCTTCATGTCCACTGGAGAAAATGTGTTTTCACCTTCATGTCCACTGGAGAAAATGTGTTTTCACCATCATGTCCACTGGAGAAAATGTGTTTTCACCTTCATGTCCACTGGAGAAAATGTGTTTTCACCTTCATGTCCACTGGAGAAAATGTGTTTTCACCTTCATGTGCACTGGAGAAAATGTGTTTTCACCTTCATGTCCACTGGAGAAAATGTGTTTTCACCATCATGTCCACTGGAGAAAATGTGTTTTCACCTTCATGTCCACTGGAGAAAATGTGTTTTCACCTTCATGTCCACTGGAGAAAATGTGTTTTCACCTTCATGTCCACAGGAGAAAATGTGTTTTCACCTTCATGTCCACAGGAGAAAATGTGTTTTCACCTTCATGTCCACTGGAGAAAATGTGTTTTCACCTTCATGTCCACTGGAGAAAATGTGTTTTCACCTTCATGTCCACTGGAGAAAATGTGTTTTCACCTTCATGTCCACAGGAGAAAATGTGTTTTCACCTTCATGTCCACAGGAGAAAATGTGTTTTCACCATCATGTCCACAGGAGAAAATGTGTTTTCACCATCATGTCCACAGGAGAAAATGTGTTTTCACCTTCATGTCCACTGGAGAAAATGTGTTTTCACCTTCATGTCCACTGGAGAAAATGTGTTTTCACCTTCATGTCCACTGGAGAAAATGTGTCTTCACCTTCATGTCCACTGGAGAAAATGTGTTTTCACCTTCATGTCCACTGGAGAAAATGTGTTTTCACCTTCATGTCCATTGGAGAAAATGTGTTTTCACCTTCATGTCCACTGGAGAAAATGTGTTTTCACCTTCATGTCCACTGGAGAAAATGTGTTTTCACCTTCATGTCCACTGGAGAAAATGTGTTTTCACCTTCATGTCCACTGGAGAAAATGTGTTTTCACCTTCATGTCCACTGGAGAAAATGTGTTTTCACCTTCATGTCCACTGGAGAAAATGTGTTTTCACCTTCATGTCCACTGGAGAAAATGTGTTTTCACCTTCATGTCCACTGGAGAAAATGTGTTTTCACCTTCATGTCCACTGGAGAAAATGTGTTTTCACCTTCATGTCCACTGGAGAAAATGTGTTTTCACCTTCATGTCCACTGGAGAAAATGTGTTTTCACCTTCATGTCCACTGGAGAAAATGTGTCTTCACCTTCATGTCCACTGGAGAAAATGTGTTTTCACCTTCATGTCCACTGGAGAAAATGTGTTTTCACCTTCATGTCCATTGGAGAAAATGTGTTTTCACCTTCATGTCCACTGGAGAAAATGTGTTTTCACCTTCATGTCCACTGGAGAAAATGTGTTTTCACCTTCATGTCCATTGGAGAAAATGTGTTTTCAGGTACCAGTATGGTTCCTCACTATTTGTCTTGTGGAAGAAGAAGCCCAGTGGCCAATGTGTCTGGACTTGTTGTTGTTTTCCACAAACAATGTTTGTTTGTGAGCGACTCTTCACGAAAGAAGCTTCCAGAACTACGGTACTTTGAAACTGGACTTATATTTCATATAAACATGAAATATAGACAACATGGGTCCTTTAAAGCAACACGTGTGGCATCTTAAAACATCCTTTTACCGTGAGATTTGTCAGAGATATGCAGTCTTACCCATGCTGTGACATGCAGTTTATATTTTCAGACAACTGTCCAAACAGATCACATGAAGTCACCAGCCATTTCAATCGTGCTTGAGAATCTAAAGTGATCCAGGACAGCAGTGCAGCAAAATATCACTTTTACACAGCTTGGGACAGTCAGAAATTCCTCTTGAAAATGTACAACATATTAGTGCCATCAAACAAAGAAAATATTTTAATCCGATTAATCACAGGGTTGCTGTGGATAATTTCTGATTAATCACAATTAAATACCATCCATTTTTAATCACGTTTCAGTTTGCATGAGCAAACAGACTGAATAAAGAAGGGAATATATACACACACACTAAAGGTCTTCATTGAGAGGGTTTGCTGATTGACATGTACTCAGACCAGCCAGTCTGGTATCAAGAACCATGTTCATGGTCATTTAACACCTTTCTGCCCCATTGTGGACGCTCATGGCCTGTGGGCCTGTCAGGATGTACACTAGAAGAATTATGATAGTGACTACAAGAGGATATATGAAATGATATGAACATACAAATAGGAAAGAAAGAAAACCTTTAGATCAGGGGTCTCAAACTCAACTTACCTAGGGGCCGCTGGAGGTAGAGTCTGGGTGAGGCTGGGCCGCATCACAAAAAAAAGGCTTCAAGTATTCCAAAAAAAAGATCAACTGATCCAATCTTCTCAATCTTAACAAGTCAGAACACGCAGAACACGAACAGTTCTTCAGAACATAGGCTTCATTTACTTCCTTCTACTCCTTGCTACCAGAGACTTGGCAGCGCTTCCTCTCACACAGCTGAGCCACATCTGGCTTGAGGGAGGAGGCAACAACCTCAGTGTAGCTTTAAGGTGCTCTTCTTTAAGTCTGGACCTGAACTTTGACTTATTGAAGTTCATTGTGGAGAAGAGCTTTTCACACAGAGGTGCTGCCAAAAAGGCACATGGTCTGCTTGAACATCCTGGAAAGCTCAGGGAAGGGGGGGGGCAGTTTTCTCAAAAATTGTTCAAGCTCCACTGTTTTTCCACTCACCTCCCTGAACTTGGCTTTGAGTTCAGTATTACACTGCAGGTCAATTAGCTCCATCTGCAGGACAGGGGGGGGGGGGCATCCTCCACATTAAAGGAGAAGGGGTCAGTAAAAATGTGAAAAGTGGCTCTGTGTGTCTTGAAGTCTGCAAACCTGTGATCAAATTCTTCTTGTAGCTTTCCGATAGTATCAGCATAGTATCAGCGTACTTCTCACCACTGAATGGTGTGCCTGAATCCATGAGTGCCTTGCATGCTGGGAAATGGCAGAGGTTTGTCTGGGAAAGCTGGGCTTTCCATAACACAAGTTTTGTGGAAAATGCTCTGACGCTGTCATATGCAACACTGACAAGCTGGCCCTGGCCTTGTAACTTCTTGTTCAGCACATTCAGCTCCTGTGTGATGTCAACAAGAAAAGCTAAGTCCATTAGCCATTTAGGATCACTTAGCACAGGAACAGTCATCCCATCCTTCTCCATGTAGGCTTTCACTTGTGCCCTCAACTCCAAAAACCTCTTCAAGACCTCCCCCCTGCTGAGCCAACGTACCTCGGTGAAGTAGAGCACGTCCTCATATTCTGACTCTACTTCCACCAAAAAGTCGCGGAACTGCCGGTGCTTTAAAGCCCCGGATCTGATATGGTTGATGAATTTCACGACGTCAGACATCACATTGTCAAACCTCAGGATTTTGCTGCAAAGGGCCTGCTGATGGATAATGCAGTGCAGAGCAATGGCATCTTCCACACCCTCCTCTTCCAGTTTTCTTCCAACAAGTGCTACAAGTCCGTTTTTCCTCCCTGTCATTGATGGCGCTCCATCGGTAGTTATTCCAGCCAAACACTTCCATTGCAAGCCGGCATCCTCAATGCAATCGCACAGCTGGCAGAGTATCTCCTGACCGGTGGTCTGGCCCTGCATTGCAATCACTGTGAGCAACTCCTCCGTAACTTCCTAATTGTTACCAACACCACGGACATGTATTGCGAGCTGCGCCGTGTCAGTGACGTCTGTGCTCTCATCAAGAGCGAGTGAGTAAGAATGGAAATGTTTAGTCACATCAGCTTTTCAGCCAACACAGTGGCAGAGCGCATTTCTGACATGTCAGGGAACATTTATGATCAACTGCGTGAGAAAGCTAAACTGAGCCTTTTTTTCCGGGCAGACTATACTATACAGACTATACACAGGGCAGCCTGTGACATGCATTGTTTGATGAACTCGCCGTCTTTGAACGGCTTTCCTGCTTTAGCGATCATCTCACTCACCACGTAGCTCGCTTTGACAGCCGCTTCACTCTCTTTGCTGGCTTTCTTGAAAAAAGTCTTGTTGCCTCAGTAGACATGTTTTAAGTTTGGCGACCCGGTCCTCTCGCTCATCTCCCAGGTATTTTGCATACTCCTCAGCGTGTTTAGTTGAGTAATGACGTTGAATGTTATACTCCTTGTGCACCGCAACTTTATCCGTGCATATTAGACACGTTGGGATGCCCCTGTGCTCAACAAAAAAATATTGCAGCTCCCACTTCTCCTGAAATTGTCTGTGCTCATCGCCAACTTTTCTCTTCACGACAGGTTTTGAAAAAGACATGGCTGGGGCTAAATAAAACCGTATAGCATATTTTACTTCCAATCGTTCATCCAAACATTTTAAAGTGATTGGCGCTGTTCTCGCGAGCCTGAGCTACGGGAGCCCACAGGTGTTAAAAAATATAAAACCCCCAGATGCGTGCGAGAAAAAAATGCGTGGGCCGCACTGACACAAAGCTTTGATTAGAAGCAGAGGGCCACAAAATATTGACCCGAGGGCCGCAATTGGCCCCCGGGCCGCGAGTCTGAGACCCCTGCTTTAGATGAACAAAACAAAAACAAAGAAACAACTCAGTCCACTTGATCTACATTAGCATGATCAAAAAGGTGTAGGAAAATGTAAAACACTTATTCATTCCTACCACTCAAACATATCCCGTCACCCACTGTGACAACAATGACTTAAAACTACATTTTACACAACGGTTGCACAGATGCTAATAATAAACTGTGGTGCATTTCGATGCAATATTCTCCACTGAACAATGGAGCCCTCACAAACATGAACTATTGCATTTCTCAAGAATCAGTCAGAAGTCACTTCTTAGTCACTCCTGTGCTGTCAGAATCATTTCTCTGAGGTGTTTCAGTAATAAAAAGGAAAGTTTTGTACGAGTTTTGTTGGTCTGGTTTTAACTGCAGGAGCTGACGGCTTTGAGTGATGTGTTCAGGTGCATCACGACATTTTAACGAGCTGCGGCGCTCAGACAGTAGTGATGTGAGAAGCTCAATATGATTAAAATGTGATTGATCGTGATTAGAGAGCTGGAACTCCATGAGCAGCACACGTCAGTGGTGAAGTTTTGGCGGTGCGGCTCCGACAGAGTTCGGCCAGGACCGTTGGCACTGCCCATATGAATTTGTTGGGCCAGAAGGAGCCCGCCGGCGGAAGTGAAGTCATTTTGTTCAGTCCGTGTGGCTGATATTGTCATTTTCAATAAAATAATTTGGGTAATTTTCGTTTCTGGGAGCATTTCTGATAATAGTTTAATACATTCTATACACCTTTATTATTTTTGTTATTTTCTTGTCATTTATTACAATCCTTCTTGCATTCGCATAACATTAGTTAATTTGTTTTTATAGATATTATTTTTAATTATATATAATTATGTACTTGGAAGCAGCAGATCAGCATAGAAGCAGCAGTACACATGCACATGCCCTTGGTGCTGCTGTTTGTCCTACATGACTGGAACAACTGACCTACTTATGGTTCTTCTCAGTGTCAGTCGTGTCTCTCGCCCCTGTGGAGGTCCAATACTGACCTACTTATGGTTCTTCTCAGTGTCAGTCGTGTCTCTCACCCCTGTGGAGGTCCAATACTGACCTACTTATGGTTCTTCTCAGTGTCAGTCGTGTCTCTCACCCCTGTGGAGGTCCGATCCAGCCACAGCTCGTCTCCAATCCTTGCCAGAGCATGAACGGCCTTCCCGACGGCTACAACGCACCACAGCACCCCCAGTGGAGAGAGTTAGTACTGCTTCAAAAGTGATTCTCATACCAAAACCAACTAGTTCAGCTAATGCTAAACTACATTGAGCAGCCAGCGCCTGAGAATCCCCCAAAAATGTTCTCAGGAAATCCAAAACAATTACTTTAACTTTCTAGAGGCACATCGTTTTCTGTCAAGTGAGCCTTCACCTTCGTGTTGCTAGCCAGTGTTGCTAACTAGCACATCAGCAAGCGAGCCTCAGGAGGAACTTTAAAATGAAAACTAACTCAAACAGAATTATTATACACGTGCTAAAAAAAAGTTCTGTGTAACTTTGTCATCATTTATCACATTCACCACGACCTTTAATGGAGCGGCTCCCTTCCAGGACACACGTCATGTTTCCCCCACGCGTCTTCTTCTTCTTCTCTGGTGTCATGCAGTCTCGACGCTGTAACGGCGTCGTGCTGCCCTCTACAGGCCGTTATTAACATTCCTTTTTCCGGCGCAATCCATAGCAATGTAGGTAATCCAACAGTTCCTTCATTCGAGTCCAGTTATCCAGGTTGAGCAATGTGTACAGATTAAAAAGCGTTTCTCCAGCAGCTCCAGGTCTCTGAACACCATTCTTCTTTGAACTGTGTAATTCCTGTGCTGGATGAGAACACTTGAGAATGTTGTTGTGGGCAGGGCCGCCCCTGGCCAAGTAGGGGCCCTAAGCAGGATTTTATTTTGGGGGCCCCCTTCCAATAACATAATAATAATAATAATAATAATAATAATAATAATAATAATAATAATAATAATAATAATAATAATAATAAATAATAATAATAATAATAATAATAATAAATTACAATTACTAACGAATCAAATGAACAGCCTCTATCAACAGTGGAACAAGAACTTTACAGATCAACAGTGGAACAATAACTTTACAGATCAACAGTGGAACAATAACTTTACAGATCAACAGTGGAACAATAACTTTACAGATCAACAGTGGAACAAGAACTTTACAGATCAACAGTGGAACAATAACTTTACAGATCAACAGTGGAACAAGAACTTTACAGATCAACAGTGGAACAATAACTATACAGATGCACACGTCTGAAAAAACTTTGTGGCATAAACAGTTTATGCCACAAAGTTTTTTCTTTTTTATGTCAACAACATCCCACCTTCAAGTGAAGCACGAGCCTCTGACTGTTTGGACTTTTTCTTTCTTTTGCTAGCTCCTGAATCGTATTGACGTTTGGAAGCCATCTCTCTCTCTCTCTCTCTCTCTCTCTCTCTCTCTCTCTCTCTTTCTCTCTCTCTACTCTCTACCTGTAAACAACTGCCTGCCGGCCCATCTGATTGCTGATTGGTCAGATGGTGAAGCTTCGCGCTTTCAATCATTGCGTCTCTCTCTCTCTCTCTCTCTCTCTCTCTCGCTCGCTCTCTCTCGCTCGCTCTCTCTCTCTCTCTCTCTCTCTCTCTCTCTCTCTCTCTCTCTCTCTCTGTACTTTCTACCTGTAAACAACTGCCTGCCGGCCCATCTGACCGCTGATTGGTCAGATGGTGACGCTTCGCGCTTTCAATCATTGCGTCTCTCTCTCTCTCTCTCTCTCTCTCTCTACTCTCTCTCTCTCTCTCTCTCTCTCTCTCTCTCTCCTGCCTCAGGCTGACTTGGTGGTGGTGTTCTACGCCGCCTCTCGGCAAAATGCAGTGCATCCTTTGCGCATTTGCAGAGAATGATGATACTTTATTGATCCCGAGGGAAATTCAATTCACTTGCGCAAAATGGGGCCCCCATGGATCGCGGGGCCCTACGCACAGCGCGTGTTCTGCGTGTAGGGAGGGGCGGGCCTGGGTGTGGGTCTTCTGCCACCTCTTGGAGAGTCGCCACTGCGACATTGGGCTGGCCCCTCCTAGGAAAGGTCACCACTGTTCTGTGTTCCAGCCATTTGTGGATCATGGTTCTCTCTGTGGTTCTCTACAGTCCCAGAGCTTTACAAACATCTGTAGAACCTTTTCCAGACTCATAGATTTCAATTACTTTTTTCCAATCCATCCAATCCACTTTATTTGTAAGTAAGTAAGTAAAGTAAAACTTTATTTATAGAGTAAATAGCACTGTGTTGTATAGCACATTTTAACAACAACGTGTTTCCAAAGTGCTGCACATGTGACTGCACATAAAAAACTAAACTAAACAGTCCAACACTAAATAAGTATAAAACCATAAAATTAAAATAAAAACAGATTAAAAACTACAAACACATTAAAAAAAACTACAAATAAGAATACAACAATTTAAAAGAATAAATAGAAATATAAAAATGCTTAAAAAGCAATAAAATAAATAAGAATAAAATAAATAAATTTCTTCGACTCGGCAGACCTACGAGATAAAGAATCCCAGTTTGAGTAGTGCAGAAATCCACCATCTACACCGATTCTGAAGACCTCACAAGGACGTGAACAGCTTTTCATTTTTCAGCCAATCTACAAACGTTACTCTTCCTCATTGTTGGTTGCAACAGCGATGTTTCCTGTGGAAGTCTTCCTGAACTCAGAGAGCCAGCGACCCCCCCAGTGTGTGAAGTGAGGCCAGCCCCTGAAAGGCCACCCTCTTCCCCTGGCTGCCAGGTACAGAGCAGAGGTCCAACCGGGACCATGTTCTCTTCCTAAATGTAAAACGCAAACAAAACTCACAGGCGACTCAGTTTACACAACTTTATTGAGAATCAAGTCCAATATACATTGCATCGACACAAAATGGAAAACAAAAACAAGCCCAAAACATATCATGGCGTTAGAGTGGATTACCTGGACACACCGTTTTCAGAGCGTATTGCTTCATGACATTTCAAACGCACCAAATCTGTGCAAATACAGTGAACACCGGTCAGAGGAGGTCAGGTTAGAAAACTCAGACTCAAAAGTGTAACGTGGACAGCAGTTACGTGATCAAGTCAACAGAAAATATACTTCACTGTACATGTCACATCCACCCAGAATGTTCCAATAATGGTTTCCTACGTAAACGTACCAAACTCCCTCAAACCTGATTGCATGCGCCAAAAAAAATGGTTAGCGAGATGGTGGTTTTGTTCTTTTTCTTTCTTCAGTGTCAGTCACAAATCAATCATGTATAACATAATTCTTGATAAATGTCATCATGGCTTAAATTTTCAGCAACACCGTCGGTGAGAGTGAATGAAAGTCAGTGGTTCTCCAGAGTCCACCCAAACAAACTATAAACCTTCAGGAAAAGAAAAAGAAAGTGAGATTTCCCAATAATTCTCCAAGTGGCGAGTCCAGATTGTGTGGAGGATCCAGACCCGGATTTAGTAAAGGAGATAAATATTATCTAAATTTGCACCAATTAAAATCCAAAGACATCAATAGAAGTCCAGGAGTGTCATTTTTTGATCTACCCAAAGTCCACAAGAGTGACTTTTTCCCACACAGCCAAATGTGCCACCACAAACAGTAACTAGCCTAACTCTAACTATGGAGCCCATACCCCCCCCCCCCCCCCCCCTCCCCCCCTCCCACCGGCAGATCTACAACTCCTCTACCATGAATCTGATCAGATGTGTTCATATTGAGGTAAGTCAGCTCAGACACCAGTTGACCACATGGGGAACAATCACAGCTTAGGCTTTTCTTCAGACTGCATGTGGTTATCCTCCATGTTTAGTCAATTAAAACGTGTCTTTGTTGACCAAGGGGTGAAGTTAAAAAGGGAAAGAATGATGAACATCAGGGATTAAAAAGAAGCACTAATCCTGAGAAGTTGGCACAGGTCTTCTGTTGGCATTTAACACATGAAACAATAACTCTCAAATCACGGAGAAAGCCATTCCATGCACATCCACAGCTAGAAATAATACATGACACAGCTGCTGGAGGGGGACCATGCAGGTTTGAGAGGTATGCTTTATCATCTCCACTGGAACCTGGTGGGAAACACCAACAGGAGGCCATTTTCCAATCAGATGGTGAAACACTTTGATGGAATATTGCCGGAACCGCGAGGAAGAGAAGCCAACAAAAGGCAACGGTGACTGAATTAAAATAAGAGGTGCTGACAGGGATTCATTGGGCTGATGTCCATCTGGTAAGTATGAAGCACAGAGGAGGAGAGATGACCTAATGACAGGCTTTTGTTTTTTTTATTTTTACACAATCTTCACCACTGAATTGCATAAGAAACCTGGTATAAAGTAGAAACTGTTCAGCAGCAGATAAAAAAAGCAAGGTCATTTACAGTAGTGACATATCTTACATCATTGAGTTTTCCCCTCCCCCAAAATAAATACAATTAAATATCAAATTCCAGGTAGGAAACGGGTGAATTTTCGCTGGTAGGGTTTTCTCAAATTGGCTCATCAGACGGAAAATGACAACCGTTCACAGAAACGTGGTTGAAGCCAACCAAGTCCTTGGACTGGCAAAACAAGGGGTGCAAAAGCCTTTCGCTGAAAGTTTCCCTCTGAAGGCATTTCCTTGAACTGGACAGAGAGAAAGGAGGGATTAGTTCCTTTCCTTCGGGGTCAGATATTCTTCTTTCTCACAGCAGGTTTACTTACCCTGGAATTTACAGCTGACGTCTAATCGAATGCCATCTCTTGACTTTTTCTTACACAGCGAGCCACCTTCCTCTTGAACTCTCCGTTGGGATCCTCCCTCCACTCTTTCTGCAGCAACCACAGCCTCAGTTTACTCACTAGACAAGACCTCAGGGTGAGGGAGCACTTCAGGCGCGTCAACTCACCGCAGCGTCCACGTTAGCCGGCGAGTCGCTGTTGGGGTCTGCCAGCATGGAGATGACGCTGATCATGATTGTCTCTACTGTGTGGATGGGCAGCCAGCGCTCCTCCGGCTTCTCATAGCCAAACTTGTCTTCCCCGGGCTCGTGCAGGATCGAGATGCACACGTCACCGTTCTTCGCCACTGTGGAGAACGAGAGCGGGTTTAACAGCAGCCAGTATGAGAAGATGGGTTTCATGGGATCCAACTTTAAGGAGACGCGTCGCTCCTGTTTTCCAGTTATTTTCGCCTCTTTGTTCTCTGTGGCCGACTTTGGAAGAAAGATTAATTCAAATGGGAACTACCAAATCTGATCACTTGTTTGTTCAAGTCTGAAACTGAACATTCCAGCCAGGTATGTATTGAAACTTCTACTTACTGCTTGTAATTTGACGTCAGCATCCTAATAGTGTGAAAGACTTATAAGCAGTGGTGGGCCGTCAGGGCCTAAGAAAAAGATCTGAATCACAGACGGATGCTGATGTTTTATTTTGTCCATGAACACTTATGAAATCATTCCAAATGGTCTGTCTGCTTCTTCTCACAGCTTCTCCCCGGCTGCGCTGCTTCCAGGCTCCAACTTCCAGATTGAAGCTTTCAACCAATCACATTTCAGCATCACCTGTTGCCGGGTAAATATATCTGCCCTCGGTCTTCAGAGTCAATTCTGCAGGCGTCTGCAGTGTAAAACTTGTGTCGTCACGCTGCTGCTTCAACCAATTTTGATCTTGGTGACTCAGAGCCTTCTAGCAGGCCTAGTGTGATGTCACTGTATTCAAGCCCTCTGATTGGATGATCAGAGTCACTCTCCAGCTAGCGAGAAGCATCTGTAGCAGCTGCACCGACAAAAACGTAGTTGTGTTTATTTGATAGCGGTTTTGTCAACCAACAATGACTAAAAGAGAAGATAAAGACATTTGGATGCAGATTTAATGTCAAAACAAATTTCAAGACCAACTTTTCAAGAGGTCTTTGAACGCACCGCAACACTCCGAGCACATGTCCGGTGCAATTTACTCTTGTTCACTACAAACTCCATGCAGGATTCAGGATTATATGATTTACCATTCTATTATTTTCAAGACCACCAAAGCTGATGTTTGTCTCCCTCCTGGAGCCCCAGACGTTTCAGGAAAACAAACCGCTTTTTTATGCAGCAGCAGCAGGAGAAGGGACGTGAACTTGGATTTTTTTATTCTAAAGGTATTTATTCTGGATACTCGAGTATCCGTCTGTAATGCAAAGGCTTTTTATACTGCATTTCTGCAGTAACATGGTTTCTGCAGCCAGAAGAATTGATTGAGGGGTGGATTGAGTCAGCCGAGCGGTGAAGGCCTGGGTCTGGCGATGGACGTCTGCCACTGCTCAGAAGAATCTAATGTCAGCTGGGATCAAACAAGCCGCAAATAGAACTGTGTTATAGTGTTTCAGAAAAATACAAAAAAAGCACAATAATGCATTCTAATACCGTTACGCCACAAAAACCCTGCAAAAGTAACAAAAAATAAAATGCGTTACAAATCTTTTTACAACGGTAGATGACGACAGACAGACTGAGGGAACTTCAGCACAGTTTTACCGTTTGGGTGCCAGATTTCAGTGATGAACTTCATCTTTGGCGGCCGTAAAGGATAGTCATAAGGAAAGGTGAGGTACGCTTTGAAAAACCCTCCTTCACTGCAGAAGGAAAACAAAACAGAGAAGTTAACTAAATATATATACATCCAATTCGTGACTGTGGACTTTTTGAATGGTCCTCTCACTTACAACAGAGTGTCTTGTGGGCCGATGATCACAACCTCCCATTTGTATATGTCGTCGTCGTCTATCAGACCAGCTGAAAAGCCCTCCACAGGGTTCTTGTTGAGCTCTGGGAGAAGAGAAGAGGGTTTTTAATATGTTGAAATAAAATCATAAGCAAGACCATGTGTGTTGACAATCAGCCAATCGATCAATAATAATGGGTTCATTCTGGCGGCGCATTATAATAATAATAATAATAATAACACATTGGTTTTCTACACACTCACAGACACTTTACATTGCATTATTCATTCACTCCATACTGGATGGTGGTGAACTACGTCTGTAGCCTCAGCTGCTCTGGAGACTGACGGAAGAGAGGCGGCCATTTTGGACCATTGGCCCCTCGACCACCACCAACCACTCTCTCTCTCTCACTACATTCACCCTCTGACCACCACCAACCACTCTCTCTCTCTCTCTCTCTCTCTCTCACCCTCTGACCACCACCAACCACTCTCTCTCTCTCACTACATTCACCCTCTGACCACCACCAACCACTCTCTCTCTCACTACATTCACCCTCTGACCACCACCAACCACTCACTCTCTCTCTCTCTCTCTCTCTCTCTCACCCTCTGACCACCACCAACCACTCACTCTCTCACTACATTCACCCTCTGACCACCACCAACCACTCTCTCTCTCTCTCTCTCTCTCTCACCCTCTGACCACCACCAACCACTCTCTCTCTCACTACATTCACCCTCTGACCACCACCAACCACTCTCTCTCTCTCTCTCTCACTACATTCACCCTCTGTCCACCAACCACTCACTCTCTCACAACATTCACCCTCTGTCCACCACCAACCACTCTCTCTCTCACTACATTCACCCTCTGACCACCACCAACCACTCTCTCTCTCACTACATTCACCCTCTGTCCACCACCAACCACTCTCTCTCTCACTACATTCACCCTCTGACCACCACCAACCACTCTCTCTCTCACTACATTCACCCTCTGACCACCACCAACCACTCTCTCTCTCACTACATTCACCCTCTGACCACCACCAACCACTCTCTCTCTCACTACATTCACCCTCTGTCCACCACCAACCACTCTCTCTCTCACTACATTCACCCTCTGACCACCACCAACCACTCTCTCTCTCACTACATTCACCCTCTGACCACCACCAACCACTCTCTCTCTCACTACATTCACCCTCTGTCCACCACCAACCACTCTCTCTCTCTCTCTCTCACCCTCTGACCACCACCAACCACTCTCTCTCTCACTACATTCACCCTCTGTCCACCACCAACCACTCTCTCTCTCACTACATTCACCCTCTGACCACCACCAACCACTCTCTCTCTCTCTCTCTCACAACATTCACCCTCTGTCCACCACCAACCACTCACTCTCTCACTACATTCACCCTCTGACCACCACCAACCACTCTCTCTCTCTCTCTCTCACCCTCTGACCACCACCAACCACTCTCTCTCTCACTACATTCACCCTCTGACCACCACCAACCACTCTCTCTCTCTCTCTCTCACTACATTCACCCTCTGTCCACCAACCACTCTCTCTCTCACTACATTCACCCTCTGACCATCACCAACCACTCTCTCTCTCTCTCTCTCACCCTCTGACCACCACCAACCACTCTCTCTCTCTCTCTCACCCTCTGACCACCACCAACCACTCTCTCACTACATTCACCCTCTGACCATCACCAACCACTCACTCTCTCACTACATTCACCCTCTGACCACCACCAACCACTCACTCTCTCACTACATTCACCCTCTGACCATCACCAACCACTCTCTCTCTCACTACATTCACCCTCTGACCACCACCAACCACTCTCTCTCTCACTACATTCACCCTCTGACCACCACCAACCACTCTCTCTCTCTCTCTCTCTCTCACCCTCTGACCACCACCAACCACTCTCTGTCTCTCACTACATTCACCCTCTGACCACCACCAACCACTCTCTCTCTCTCACTACATTCACCCTCTGACCACCACCAACCACTCTCTCTCTCTCTCTCTCTCTCTCTCACCCTCTGACCACCACCAACCACTCTCTCTCTCTCACTACATTCACCCTCTGACCACCACCAACCACTCTCTCTCTCTCTCTCTCTCACCCTCTGACCACCACCAACCACTCTCTCTCTCACTACATTCACCCTCTGACCACCACCAACCACTCTCTCTCTCTCTCTCTCACTACATTCACCCTCTGTCCACCAACCACTCACTCTCTCACAACATTCACCCTCTGTCCACCACCAACCACTCTCTCTCTCTCACTACATTCACCCTCTGACCATCACCAACCACTCTCTCTCTCTCTCTCTCTCTCTCTCACCCTCTGACCACCACCAACCACTCTCTCTCTCTCTCTCACCCTCTGACCACCACCAACCACTCTCTCACTACATTCACCCTCTGACCATCACCAACCACTCACTCTCTCACTACATTCACCCTCTGACCACCACCAACCACTCACTCTCTCACTACATTCACCCTCTGACCATCACCAACCACTCTCTCTCTCACTACATTCACCCTCTGACCACCACCAACCACTCTCTCTCTCACTACATTCACCCTCTGACCACCCCCAACCACTCTCTCTCTCACAACATTCACCCTCTGTCCACCCCCAACCACTCTCTCTCTCACAACATTCACCCTCTGTCCACCACCAACCACTCTCTCTCTCACAACATTCACCCTCTGTCCACCCCCAACCACTCTCTCTCTCACTACATTCACCCTCTGACCACCACCAACCACTCTCTCTCTCACTACATTCACCCTCTGACCACCCCCAACCACTCTCTCTCTCACAACATTCACCCTCTGTCCACCCCCAACCACTCTCTCTCTCACTACATTCACCCTCTGACCACCCCCAACCACTCTCTCTCTCACAACATTCACCCTCTGTCCACCACCAACCACTCTCTCTCTCTCACTACATTCACCCTCTGACCATCACCAACCACTCTCTCTCTCACTACATTCACCCTCTGACCACCACCAACCACTCACTCTCTCACAACATTCACCCTCTGTCCACCACCAACCACTCACTCTCTCACAACATTCACCCTCTGTCCACCACCAACCACTCTCTCTCTCTCTCTCTCTATCTCACCCTCTGACCACCACCAACCACTCTCTCTCTCTCTCTCTCTATCTCACCCTCTGACCACCACCAACCACTCTCTCACTACATTCACCCTCTGACCATCACCAACCACTCTCTCTCTCACTACATTCACCCTCTGACCACCCCCAACCACTCTCTCTCTCACTACATTCACCCTCTGACCACCCCCAACCACTCTCTCTCTCACAACATTCACCCTCTGTCCACCCCCAACCACTCTCTCTCTCACTACATTCACCCTCTGACCACCCCCAACCACTCTCTCTCTCACAACATTCACCCTCTGTCCACCACCAACCACTCTCTCTCTCTCACTACATTCACCCTCTGACCACCACCAACCACTCTCTCTCTCACTACATTCACCCTCTGACCACCACCAACCACTCTCTCTCTCTCTCTCACCCTCTGACCACCACCAACCACTCTCTCTCTCTCTCTCTCTCACCCTCTGACCACCACCAACCACTCTCTCTCTCTCTCTCTCTCTCACCCTCTGACCACCACCAACCACTCTCTCTCTCTCTCTCTCACCCTCTGACCACCACCAACCACTCTCTCACTACATTCACCCTCTGACCACCACCAACCACTCTCTCTCTCTCTCTCACCCTCTGACCACCACCAACCACTCTCTCACTACATTCACCCTCTGACCACCACCAACCACTCTCTCTCTCTCTCTCACCCTCTGACCACCACCAACCACTCTCTCTCTCTCTCTCTCTCACCCTCTGACCACCACCAACCACTCTCTCTCTCTCTCTCTCACCCTCTGACCACCACCAACCACTCTCTCACTACATTCACCCTCTGACCACCACCAACCACTCTCTCTCTCTCTCTCTCACCCTCTGACCACCACCAACCACTCTCTCTCTCTCTCTCTCTCTCTCTCACCCTCTGACCACCACCAACCACTCTCTCTCTCTCTCTCTCACCCTCTGACCACCACCAACCACTCTCTCACTACATTCACCCTCTGACCACCACCAACCACTCTCTCTCTCTCTCACCCTCTGACCACCACCAACCACTCTCTCTCTCTCTCTCACCCTCTGACCACCACCAACCACTCACTCTCTCACTACATTCACCCTCTGACCATCACCAACCACTCTCTCTCTCTCCCTCTCTCACCCTCTGACCACCACCAACCACTCTCTCTCTCTCTCTCACCCTCTGACCACCACCAACCACTCTCTCTCTCTCTCACCCTCTGACCACCACCAACCACTCTCTCTCTCTCTCACCCTCTGACCACCACCAACCACTCTCTCTCTCTCTCTCTCTGACCACCACCAACCACTCTCTCTCTCACTACATTTACCCTCTGACCACCACCAACCACTCTCTCTCTCACTACATTCACCCTCTGACCACCACCAACCACTCTCTCTCTCTCTCACCCTCTGACCACCACCAACCACTCTCTCTCTCACTACATTTACCCTCTGACCACCACCAACCACTCACTCTCTCACTACATTCACCCTCTGACCACCACCAACCACTCTCTCTCTCTCTCTCTCACCCTCTGACCACCACCAACCACTCTCTCTCACTACATTCACACAGGCAGTTTGGGGTTCGGAGCCTTGCCCAAGGACACTTCGGCATGTGTGCAGGCAGAGATGGGATTGAACCTGCAACCTTCCAATTGGCAGCTCTACCAGCCGTACCATACCCAGCATTACCCAGTGAGTACAAGGTACTACTGCAAGGGGACGGCAGTCATGAGACGTCCACCTCCTCACGAGCAGGGATCCAACCAATCCTATACCAGAACCAGGGTATTGATCATAAAGGTCCAACAGACCCCCACACACACCAGAGTAACTCCTTGTTCTGCACATGCTCAGTGGCAGAGCAATAAGAACAGTGTTTCCTGCAGAGCGCCAGGACTCCCAGTCCACATTCTCCTGGGACTGGGAGTCTGATAGTTGACAGTCACTGGAATGACAATCCACATTTGGTTTTCAGTGTTTAAAACAACCGTGATCTTGCATCATTTCCAGATTAATCCCACATGTAATCTGGAGGAGTGACAGACTCAACACAAAGAGAGAGTGAGTTGTTGCCCCCCAGCCAAGCAGCAGTCTGAACTCCACCCCCTCTGATCTCACTTCCTGTGGCTCATTGTATCTGCAGCAGCTGCTCTTCAAAATGTGGTCTGATTGGAGGGTACCTTTACACTGAGTCAAACTGTGCTTTCCAAATATACACACTCACTCACTCCAGAGCAAGGTGGCTCTGAGACGGCCAGTTACATTATCTCATTCCCTTACATTATTAACTATGGGAAAAGGAACTAAGAACAACAATACCAAAACTACAATGGGAACGGACACTATCTCAAATTCACAATTGCTCAATTAACAGCAGACATAGGCTCATGCAGTTTAAAGTGATTCATCGTTTCTATTATTCCAAAGTTTCGTTACATACATTTTATCCCGTTGTATCTCCATTATGTGATAAATGTAAATCAGCTGAAGGATCACTGTCGCATTCGTTTTGGGAATGTCCTATTATTCAGCCATTTTGGTCTAGTGTCTTCTTCTTTTATTCAGGGGTGTATCAGAGAAACCTTGTCCCTGACAGAGGTATGGTCTTGTTTGGGTGGTCCTCAGAAACACTAAATCTTCCACAGCATATTAGGGCTTCTTGGGACTGTTTTGGCGAAAAGACTCATCCTCAAAGAGTGGAAAACTTCATCTGCACCCAACTTCAGGAACTGGCTACATGAACTGGTGAACGTAAGAACTTTGGAAAAAATAAGGTTTATAAACTCTAAAAATATGAATAAATGGGAAACAACCTGGAATCCCCTACTGGAATACATCGAGTCATAACTTATAGGCAAATTTTTTTTTTTCACATTATTTTTGTATTTCTTTTCTATTATTCTTATTTTTACACATTTTTTTCTGTACGATGGTTTCAAATGATAGTCAAGAAGGTAATTATATTTGTACTTATGTTTTTGTATTTTAGTGTGAAGGTGGAGGGGTCCTCAGGAAGTGATCCACTGATTGCCTCCTGGGCCTTGACGCCGAGCAACACTCATCCATCTTGCTAAGGTCTGGATCGTCTGCTGATCCTGAACCAGTGCAGGATGGATGAGTATAGATAATATCTGGGAACTTTTTCCAACAATGCCTGTACCCCAAAAACCTTGATTTGTGAAATCTTTAGTGCGCCTTTCTCCTCAAGTGTGCATCTGTGTGTGCCTGAATGGACGTGTGCGAGTGTGAATGCAGTGTGAGTGAGCAAAGTGTGAGTGACCAATGTGATGCGATTTTATTTGTAAAATTGAATAAAAATATATTGGAAAAAAAAAAGAGCCACGGCTCTGAGACGGCCAGTTACATTATCTCATTCCCTTACATTATTAACTTGACTTATTACAGGGACGTCCCAAAAAATGACAATATCATGAAAATGTTCAATGTTTTGTGTTGCACATTTCAAAAAGTCAAACCCATAAAGGATACTAATGACACACAAAGTGAAATATTTCTAACCTTTATTCCTTGAAATGTTGATTATGGCTTACAGACCTCTTCCTCCACACTCTAGATTCTGAGCCTCTCCTCTTCCTCCACACTCTAGATTCTGAGCCTCTCCTCTTCCTCCACACTCTAGATTCTGAGCCTCTCCTCTTCCTCCACACTCTAGATTCTGAGCCTCTCCTCTTCCTCCACACTCTAGATTCTGAGCCTCTCCTCTTCCTCCACACTCTAGATTCTGAGCCTCTCCTCTTCCTCCACACTCTAGATTCTGAGCCTCTCCTCTTCCTCCACACTCTAGATTCTGAGCCTCTCCTCTTCCTCCACACTCTAGATTCTGAGCCTCTCCTCTTCCTCCACACTCTAGATTCTGAGCCTCTCCTCTTCCTCCACACTCTAGATTCTGAGCCTCTCCTCTTCCTCCACACTCTAGATTCTGAGCCTCTCCTCTTCCTCCACACTCTAGATTCTGAGCCTCTCCTCTTCCTCCACACTCTAGATTCTGAGCCTCTCCTCTTCCTCCACACTCTGGATTCTGAGCCTCTCCTCTTCCTCCACACGCTAGATTCTGAGCCTCTCCTCTTCCTCCACACTCTAGATTCTGAGCCTCTCCTCTTCCTCCACACTCTAGATTCTGAGCCTCTCCTCTTCCTCCACACTCTAGATTCTGAGCCTCTCCTCTTCCTCCACACTCTGGGACCTTGATTTACAAGAGAGATGCAACATTTAGAACTTTGGACTTTGGAGCACTGAGCAACAGTCCAGGTCTTTTTCTCCACAGCCCAGGTAAGGAAGGATCTTCTGACGTCGGAATGCCACATTTGTCCCCCATGTCTAGGATTGGTCAGTGTGGAGCAGCTCTTGTCTAGGATTGGTCAGTGAGGAGCAGCTCTTGTCTAGGATTGGTCAGTGAGGAGCAGCTCTTGTCTAGGATTGGTCAGTGTGGAGCAGCTCTTGTCTAGGATTGGTCAGTGAGGAGCAGCTCTTGTCTAGGATTGGTCAGTGAGGAGCAGCTCTTGTCTAGGATTGGTCAGTGTGGAGCAGCTCTTGTCTAGGATTGGTCAGTGCGGAGCAGCTCTTGTCTAGGATTGGTCAGTGAGGAGCAGCTCTTGTCTAGGATTGGTCAGTG
Organism: Blennius ocellaris; assembly: GCF_963422515.1. Taxonomy (NCBI): domain Eukaryota; kingdom Metazoa; phylum Chordata; class Actinopteri; order Blenniiformes; family Blenniidae; genus Blennius; species Blennius ocellaris. The sequence continues at coordinate 29,272,119 of NC_137656.1, read as the reverse complement.
TGGAGCAGCTCTTGTCTAGGATTGGTCAGTGCGGAGCAGCTCTTGTCTAGGATTGGTCAGTGAGGAGCAGCTCTTGTCTAGGATTGGTCAGTGAGGAGCAGCTCTTGTCTAGGATTGGTCAGTGCGGAGCAGCTCTTGTCTAGGATTGGTCAGTGCGGAGCAGCTCTTGTCTAGGATTGGTCAGTGAGGAGCAGCTCTTGTCTAGGATTGGTCAGTGAGGAGCAGCTCTTGTCTAGGATTGGTCAGTGAGGAGCAGCTCTTGTCTAGGATTGGTCAGTGAGGAGCAGCTCTTGTCTAGGATTGGTCAGTGAGGAGCAGCTCTTGTCTAGGATTGGTCAGTGAGGAGCAGCTCTTGTCTAGGATTGGTCAGTGAGGAGCAGCTCTTGTCTAGGATTGGTCAGTGAGGAGCAGCTCTTGTCTAGGATTGGTCAGTGAGGAGCAGCTCTTGTCTAGGATTGGTCAGTGAGGAGCAGCTCTTGTCTAGGATTGGTCAGTGAGGAGCAGCTCTTGTCTAGGATTGGTCAGTGAGGAGCAGCTCTTGTCTAGGATTGGTCAGTGAGGAGCAGCTCTTGTCTAGGATTGGTCAGTGAGGAGCAGCTCTTGTCTAGGATTGGTCAGTGAGGAGCAGCTCTTGTCTAGGATTGGTCAGTGAGGAGCAGCTCTTGTCTAGGATTGGTCAGTGAGGAGCAGCTCTTGTCTAGGATTGGTCAGTGTGGAGCAGCTCTTGTCTAGGATTGGTCAGTGAGGAGCAGCTCTTGTCTAGGATTGGTCAGTGTGGAGCAGCTCTTGTCTAGGATTGGTCAGTGAGGAGCAGCTCTTGTCTAGGATTGGTCAGTGAGGAGCAGCTCTTGATGCGCTGACTCCAGCCTCAGTCCTTTTGCTGCTGCACCTTTTCCTACCACACTTTGTTCTTCCACTCAAATGCCAATGAACATGCTTGGATCCAGCACTCTGTGAACAAGCAGCTTCTTTAACAATGACCTTTTGTGGCTTTCCCTCCTTGTGGACGGTGCAGTCTTCTGGACATGTGTCCAGTCAGCAGTCTTCCCCATGATTGTGTAGTCTACTGACCCAGACTGAGACCATTTAAAGGCTCAGGAAACATTTGCAGGGATTTTGACTTCATTGGCCTATTAGGGTGTGACACCATGAGTTTCCAAAACTGAACTTTACCACAATATTAAAGTTTTCTGAGACACTGAATTTTCAGTTTTCACTATCTGTAAGCCACAATCATCAACATTTCAAGAAATAAAGGCTTGACATATTTCACTCTGCATGTCATGAGCCTATATCATTTATGGGTTTGACTCTCTGAAATGAGGGACATATTTCTGAAATATTGAACATTTCCACAATATAAACATTTTTTGAGATGTACCTGTATATTGTTCCCACGAGTTATTTTTATATTTTTCTCTAAACCACTCCAGGGCTCTATGTTTACTGTAATTTTCAGAAAGCCGGTACAGCATCTCTTCCGCCTTGACGGTAGCCATAACTCCGCCCCCAGCTTATGATGTGTCTGGCCCTGGTTAGGCCCTGGTCTGGCCCCGCTCTGGTCCAGCAACGAAGTGGGGCTGGCTTAGCACCCGTTTAGCCCCTGATTGGCCAGGGCTTTGGCTGTGGAAACACAATGGACTAGGGCTGGGCAAAAGAATTATCGATTTATCGAATTTGTAGCTATAATCAATTTTTCATTTTGCAAGTTCAAGTTTTTTTACCCTCAGTTTTTCAGCATTTTTCACGTTCTGTTCTACCAATCCTTGGGGGTTTCCGTTGTGCATTGTTTGTTTAAACCTGGGTTAAAGCGTGAATCTTTTCCTTTCTTAATTGACCCAAATCCTCCACTACCGCAAGTCTCCACCTTCACCACAGTCCGACTGGGTCTGGTAGCTCATCTCCCGTTGGGGCAGGGGGCTCGGTGGAACAGCCTGAACACAGGCAGTATTTGTCTGCTAAAGACAGTTTAAGTGGCAGCAGCTTCGTTTCACTGGAGTTTAAAGCCGCGAGCCTCCAGACGTCATTTGGACGGTCAATCTTTGAAAAAGACGGACGAATAAATAGCACCACCTTGTTGAAAGCCTCTAACTAATGTGTCCAGTAGAACCTCGGACTAGGAACCCGGTAAGAACAGATAAATATTCGACCATGGAGAGGATTTAAAGTGTCCCTGAAATAATTCTATTAAAATACACCAGTATTTAGCATTATTTTCCCCCTTTCGAATGATATATGACACACCAATGACAATCACACCACTATCTTGCTCTTGAGCGCCGAACGTCTAAATATGCCTTTAAATCTCCCGCCCTGTGAATCTGACCTAGTTTTCCCAACTTGCCGTAGTTTTGCGCTGTGACGTATGAGGGGTTATTTACTTCCGCCCACAACAGCTGATCGTAGCGTCTTGTTTACATGTGCTCTGCATTATCGCGTTATTTAGCAGTTTTTTAGAGCCATGCCTAAGCGTTGTGTTGCGGCTGGGTGTTCCCAAATGCCCAGTCCGTCTGTAAGTGTCCATAAATTCCCAAAAGATCAAACTTTGAGGAGATTATGGACAAAACAAGTGCAGCGCACTCGCTCCAACTGGACACCAACAGAGGCCTCCTATCTCTGCAGTCAACATTTCACAGATGACTGTTACGAAACAGCACCCGCAATCCGAGTCACTTGGTTTTGCTGTGAAGAGGAAACGTATCCTGAAACCTGGTTCTGTCCCCACCATTTTTAAACGGCTTTTTAACGGATTTTTAAACCCAACCTTCAGTAAGTCTTTTTAAAACCTGCTAAAACTTAAGACAAATAGACCAATAAACTTTGCAAAACACCCACTCTGACACAAGGGTAAATACCCGGTCACACACAATATGTGCACACGGGTAAATACCCGGTCACGCACAATATGTGCACACGGGTAAATACCCGGTCACGCACAATATGTGCACACGGGTAAATACCCGGTCACGCACAATATGTGCACACGGGTAAATACCCGGTCACGCACAATATGTGCACACGGGTAAATACCCGGTCACGCACAATATGTGCACACGGGTAAATACCCGGTCACGCACAATATGTGCACACGGGTAAATACCCGGTCACGCACAATATGTGCACACGGGTAAATACCCGGTCACGCACAATATGTGCACACGGGTAAATACCCGGTCACGCACAATATGTGCACACGGGTAAATACCCGGTCACGCACAATATGTGCACACGGGTAAATACCCGGTCACGCACAATATGTGCACACGGGTAAATACCCGGTCACACACAATATGTACTCACGGCTCAAACATGTATGGTTGAACGCCTTGATTTTCTTCTAATTCTTCCTCCGATGATTCCTCTCCTTCATCTTCGTCCAAAACCAACGATACGTCACTTAAATCTTCGCTAACATCGCTCCTAGGTGCTTCTGTATCGCCAAACCCCTCCATTCTTCAATCAGCTGATGTTGTTTTGGCTGGGACATATAACCCCTCGTACGTCATATCCGGTCTAGCTCAGGCGGCTCACATTTATGGCCCGCAAATATACCGTCGTCTGCTGCATCATGTAAAGTCAATTAAAAGGGTCGGAATTCGGACTTTTATCTGGGAATGTTATATACCTTTCGAAAGCATATTTATTCTTCTTTCTAAAGATGAAATCTGAAAAACATTTCAGGGACACTTTAACTGTTAACACACCATAATAAGGGACAGCCTCCAGCAGGGGCCACTGCGCTTAAACTTACTTCAGTCCAACATGAGGCCTGTGGATCAAAACTGGCCACTAAAAGGTCCAATCAGCCCCAGAAACCACCAAGCAGGAGCTTATATAGGATTCTGTGTAGAATGTTTAATTAAAATTGACTTTATGTTGAGATTGTTGTCAATTTTTAGTACTAGTTCTGTGATCTTTCAAAATTCAACCCATACACTGTGGCCACAACAAAGAAACTATTTCAAGTGTAAATCCAAAAGTTATTATAGCAATATTTTACCAGTCCAGCCACTCAAGATGAAAGTGGACTGTATGTGAACGCCCCACTCCAGCTCGGGAGAGCTTCAACCTGCTGCTGAAAAACATCCTACACCAAACACTGGACTGTTTATGTGCATTTTAACTCTGAGGACAATTACAGCAATAAAGTTGCACTTTTGACAATACATATAATGTCTGCAGTCATTTTTCAGTGCATTGAGAGAGAAAAAAAATCCAAAATTGAATGTTTTTTATCGAAGATTTTTTCCCCGGCCAAATCACCTAGCCCTACAAAGAACTGGTACCAAGTCTGGCCCTGGTCTGAACCAGCACCGAGTTGTTCACGGTGGAAAACCTCCTTGAGTTAACCACACTGTTAGAAATTTAGCAGCGTGTTAACTTTAACACGAAAAAAATAACACCCGGTTAAAGTTAACCCAGTTTTGAACAAGAAAACAGTGCTGTTAAATACTTTTAACCGACCATTGATTTTTAACAGCTGGTTAAAAGATAACCAAGCTTTTAACAACCGGGACCATATAGAATAAGAGGAACAATAAATGGAGGGATAACTGACAAATCAAACTAGTTTTAAATGTCATTTATGGTCTTTGGAACCAGTTATGCACAAGTTCTAAACTAATTAGCACCAAACAATGAATGGAAAACCAACACAGATGTGCTTATATCTGCTTTTACAGGGCAGGGGCGCAATTTTAAACATTTTAAGTATGAAATTTAAGCCAAAAAAACCCTCCGATTTGAACATGGAACTTATTGGCTGGTGGATCGAGCTGCAGTCTGAACCGGGCTGTGGAGCAGGGGCTCACCAGGGGGTCCAGATCCAGGAGGGACATTCTAGACACCAATCACCGGCGACAAGTGTCCAACAGCAGCCGGACGGGAGAACAATAAGAGTTTCGTTTTGGGGGCTTCAACCGTGAAAAGCCGCGTTCCAAGCAGCTCAGATCGGAGGCTCGTGTCTCCCTGCTGGACAGTAGAAGTCCATGAACGTGTAAACGAGCCTTCCTCCGCCGGCTGAAGTCCTCACAGCTCAGGACTCATTATTCCTTTGTTCCGCCTGCTCACTAATACCCAACCTGCTAGCACGCTCGCCGCTGCTATTTGTCAGTTACGCACTGGAATAAATGTTAGAATTCCCCACCGAGGATAAGTACTACAGACGAGTTGGTCGTGCTGCCAGAAGAGCCCAGTATGTCGCCTGGTTCGCGACCGGAGCTCGCTGCTCCTCGTCAACAGCCAGAGAAAGAGCTAACGCTGAGGCTAGCATGGGACGCGGCTTATTTGATTGGAAATGTCGCGTCTTCGTTACCTGCCAGTTGTTTTCGAAGAAGCAGCGCTGATTGTTCGGTCATCGTACGCAGACGTGATTGGAGGGGCGCTGTGTGGAGACAAAGAGTCGGTGAGAAGAGGGACAGAAAGCCGGAGACGAGGTTAGCTCTGCTGCTGCTGCTTCTCCGTCTGTGTTTTGACACACTGTTCAGCTGCTGGCTGCCTCACTGCGCATGCGCGGCTTCTGAAGCCCTCTCTCGCTGGATGCGCAGAGGCGGCCCCAGACGACCTGGTGCCCGAGGGAAGAGTTCATCTGGTGCCCCTCATATTGCAGCCAATTCTGCCATAAATAGTGCTTTTTTACACACTTAAAGAAAAATGAAATACAGCTTTCCATTTACAACACAATTTCTTTATTTTAAAATGAAAGAATGCCTGTGAACAACATTAACAAAATCACAACACTTATATTTATCATAGAATAGATTAGAATTCAAATAAATACAATAAGCAGATTTCTTGCATTTTTACTGTCACTCAGAACTTCTCTGAATAGTTTAAATCTCTCTGAGAAAACATTTTGCAGCAGAAGCAGTATAATGCAGGTTTTTTTTTTTTTATCAGCCAGCTTCTTTTGATTTTCTCTCCATTGATTACACTCTACTGAAGAAATCATGTTGACACCTTCTTCCATCTTTTTCTTTCAGAAAGGTGAAATAATTTTTGGATCGATATGGTCCTCTTTGACCAAACTCTGTTCTAATTGCATCAGTTAAATCAGATGGCCAGTCTGCAGAGTCTTTTGGTGCTGCCTTTGTATTACTTAGCTGTGCAGAGGTGGAGGGAGCAGAAGATGCTGCAGAATCACTTGGTGGTGTTGTAGATGTGGAGGCAGAGGATCATCAGGGTGCATCATTTGACTGCACAGATGAGGAGGAGGTAGTTGACCCTGATGCTGCATCACTTGGCTGCCGTGGTCAGGGTAGCAGAATTGTCCACAGATGGCCCAGGGTTAGCGTGTGTGTGTGTGTGCGTGTGCGTGTGCGTGTGTGTGTGTGCGTGTGCGTGTGCGTGTGTGTGTGTGTGTGCGTGTGCGTGTGCATGTGTGTGTGTGTGCGTGTGCATGTGTGTGTGTGTGCGTGTGCGTGTGTGTGTGTGTGTGTGTGCGTGTGTGTGTGTGTGTGTGTGTGTGTGTAGTATTGCTTTTGCCTGTTGATTAAAATACTCATAAACCATCACTTCTACTTCCCACTACAATGTTTTAAAGGGGAGGATGTAATGACCACGAGTGTCCACCAGGTGGCGGTGTACCTTGGAGGGTCAGGTTAGTGGGTGTAATGATCTTGAACAGACGCCAGAGGGAGGCAGGCGTCTGGTTTGGGGTGGTGATCGTGATGACCACGAGGGGCGCCCGGAGGGAGAGCGCAATGACTCACTGTGACCACCAGATGGCGTAAAGAGAGATTGCAATGACCCATGCAGCCACCAGACTTGCTCGACTTGCTCTTTCTGGGGATGCGGTGGTTGCTCGGCGACCAGATAAACAAGACATCCGTGATGCGCATGCGCGAGGGACGCTTGTAGCAACTGGTCTCACCAGAGCAGAATCATTACTGTAGCACTGGAGTTTAACTGGAGGTTGAGACTTAAAGTCAAACTCTGGTGACGATACTGATGTATCACGGCGGCACAAGCTAGCAGTGTGCTGCGGAGAGTTACGAACAGGGCACGCATGTGCATGGGGTTAATGAAGCAGAGAGAGAGAGAGAGAGAGAGGAGGAAAGAGTAGCAAAGTTCTGGCGAGGCTCAGTTCTGAGACTCGGTTCTCCACACAGAGATCCAGTGGGCTGAGAGCTCAAATGGAACTCCTGGGGAAGTTGGTTGGGAGGCAGTTGTTTGACCAAGTCTGCATTTCGGGTTCTACCAATGATAGGGCTTTTCCAACCTGGGGCTTGTGGCCCTGTCCTCTCCCAATGCTGTTTTCTTACCTTTCCATTGCTCCTGCAGCCTGTTCTCTTGGGGGAGAACTGCTTGAAGGAGAGCATGGATTCTGGGCCCAACACCAGTATTGTCACAATATCAAATAATTTATCCAGAATTGTCTTTTTAGTTGTCCAACTGATAACTTTGTTTCTTGCAGAACTTGGTTTCCGAAGAACACGCTACAGCACTGCTAAGCAAAGTGCTGTAACGTTTGTGAAGGGGTTAGAGATTTTTCCTGCATTTTCATGAAATCTTTTGTTTCCAGCAGAGATAAATGTATACTTAACCAGCTATTTCTCACCCAAGGTGCTAAAACCACCCTGTTAACTTGAGAGAGGTTACAGTTAGAGCAATTAGGGACCTATAGAGTTGTAAGCCACAGGTGTAACCATCACCTGTGCATTAACAACATTTTGGCACTTTTCAAAACACAGCTTTCGCGTGACTCCTACCATGAGGAGTCAGAGACACTGCGTGCTCGGAGCAGAGACTCCTCGGGAGTCACATGACCCAGCCCTGCAGACTGTGGTCGCTGGTCTCCTATGCCTCTCCACACAGGAGAGAAGAAACCTCAACAGCTACAGCTTAGAGACCTGTGAAGCAGAGATCAGGCAGCTGTTAAGCTATATGAGGAACCCGGTTGGTCAGGTAGAGCTCACCATTCCAGATGTGTTAGGCCACATTGCACTGCTCTACCAGCGCAAGGCCGAGCTGCAAGCTCTAGAAGCTCAAGAGCAGCTCTCCCAGCTGCAACTGTACAGTTCGCAGCTGAGGATTAACACTGCCCAGCTGAAGCTGGAGAACTCCCGCCTGCGACAGGAGATCCAGGGCAGGGACGATCAGGCTCCTTATACGGAACCTATTGGGCTACTAACCCAACTTCTGTGAAAGAAGTCAAAACAGACACATCATCTGATGAATCATCAGACGATGAGTCAGGTTATGGCTCTCAAAACAATGAGCCAAACCACATTGGGGTAAAACCTGCTGCGGCAGAGCCGCAGCACATCTCCGCAGTCTGGAAAATGTCCAGTCAGATGGAGGAATTACCCCAGTTATGGGCATTCTTGAAGCTGTCCAGTCAGGTGGACCACCTCCTCCAGGTCTCTACAGTCCTGAGGTGGTCCAGTCAGGTGGACCGCCCACCACAGGTGAGTATAGGCTTGAAGCTGTCCCATCCAAAGCTTCACTCAGGACTTGCACCCCGTCACTCAACATGTCTGGGTCGACAGCTTTCCAGGACATGTCAGTGGCACATCCCATCTATGTGACTGATCTGGACATAGAGGAACTGCTTATTGGTCAGGACCTCCTGAACCGACTGGCTGTAATGATTGACTGCCACCAACGGCGCCTTTGGGCCCAAGTCAGCCAGACTCCCCTTGGCCCAGAAGCAGGCCACTCAGCTTCCAACAGCAGAGTTGCTGTCATCCTGTCCAGAGGTTCCCTACCAATACTGGGGTCTATTCCAAAGTCTGATCCCAGCCGATCCACTTCACGGCTCACTGACAGTCAGCCACCACTGCAGGTGACGAGTCGAGACTCATTTCAAGCACACCACTCTTTACTCTTGTCACTGAAGGACCTGAGCTCTTCTTTGTACATGAGTACTTCTTTGCACACCCACCACACTGTGGGGGGGGGGGGGGGGGGCACACATAAATGGAACCTTGGTTCCGGAGGCACCTTTTGCGCACTGGTCAGAGAGATCTATCACCAACTGCTCAAAGTTCCGAGTCACCGCTCACTTTCAGCAGAGTCACTTCAGACCTTAACCAAGGTCACTGGTTCATGTGCCTCCTCGACTCATGGTCAAGATCTTGACCTGACCATCTGTGACACATCTCTTCTTGAGCTGAACCTGCGGGTCCACAATCTGACACACGGTCAGATTAAAGTGACCGCATGTCCACCTTTAGAGATGTTAACTGGCAGTTCATTTCACAATCTTGACCTGATGGTGCCTCTCATTGACAACCTGCCTTTGTCTCTCACCAGTGACAGCACACACCGCTCTCCTCATTTTCCCAACCAGAACCATCACCAGCGCTCGCCATGTTAACCTTGAAGAGGTTTTCCATGGTACAAAACCGAGCACTGAAGGTGAAATGGTTGTGGACGCTCAGATGACTCAACCAGAGAATACAGACACTTCAGGTAAACAGACCGCGTCTGTACCAGAAGAACCTTATTGAGGTTTTGAGTCAAAGACCGAGCCACACCCTGCTAAAGCTAGCGCTTTACCACCGCACAAACGAGGAGATGCATTCATTGAGGTCTTCAGCGATTATCACAAGATCTTCGCCCGGGACTCGCATGAAAGGGGGGGGTCACAGACCTCCACCTGGTACGAGTCCCCACTGACCTAGTGGCATCACCATCTTCTGTACACCAGTACATACTCCTTCTAGCTTCATACACGGTAAAGTGGTTCTGGACCACGAAGGTGGTCCCCATTCAAGTATCAGCTAGTTTCTTGCTTTGGCAACCACCAGTCCACCTGGAACCGGTGCCAGTTCGGCTACTTAGACCCATCATCAGTGTCTACCATCCTTCTCCACACAATGATGAGTAACATTGCTGCTCACAGCAACCTCATCTATGTAGATGACTTCCTCACTGCACATTTAAGGAACATTTAGCCGGAACACGACACGTCCTTTATCAACCTCTGGAAGCAGGAACCAAACATGTTCTCAGCACAGTTCGGGGGCGCCGCACCAAAGTTGAATACATCGGGCTCATAGGTGGCGCTGATGGGACTGAACCCCAGCAGGGAGAGTTCCCGCCATTCAAAACCTCAGAGCCCCGACTAACGTGTCAGAACTTGGGAGCCTCCATGTGGTCTGCAGCCACTCCTCACAATCCACCAGGGACTGTGCAGTGAGTGATGGACCCCCCCCCAAAGAGCTCTTTAGTGAATATAGGCCCTGGGAGTCAGAAACTCAGACAAAAACATCTCTCTGTCTCACACAAGAGAAACTCTGCTCAGCATCCTGTCTGGCCCACCTAGACCAGGACAAAGAGTTCCTCCTTGAGACAGAATTTCCCACTCATTGTCTCAGTGCTACCCCCACGCAGTCACATGACCCAGACACAGTTGTGGCTCACACCAGCAGACCGCTTAACAGTGAGGAGACACAGATCTCCCACTGCGAGAAAGCCTTCGCCACGACTCAGACCATTCCATCTCGTCATCATAATCATGATGAACATGTCTGTCAGGGTGCACTTAACATTCATGTCGACGACTTCCAGTTCCATCTTGACACAGCCACCCCAGCTGCTGTCCTTCTTCTGGACCAAGAGTTTAGCCACTGGAGCCTCCCCCCTTCTGTCGACTCAGACAGGCACACATGCCACACCCAGTGTCATGGCTGCCCTGTACAACATTTTGGTAATGGAGGCCAACCTCCATTCACCATACCACTCCCAGTGATCTTCCCAGGTAGACCGAGTAAACCACAGCACCACCCACATACTCCGGTATGGCAACAGTGGTGGTACAGATGGAGATGGGAGCCTCCAACGGGTGTTGGTGACCAATCGGTCCACCATACACCACTCCACAGGTTCCACTCCCTCCAAAAGAATGACTGGTAGAGAAATGACCTTACACTGCACCTTCTGGACCAGCCAGAAGAGGTCCGTGTTGTCATGGCCTGCACTGCAGAGCCACTCAATCCGTTTACTCCCTCAGAGTAAGGTCAACTCCTCCCCTAGCGAGGGGGGAGAACCTCCATTCCAGGAGCAGAACAGATTTTCATCAGTAGGGTTTAGTGACAGCTTGCTCAGCTCCCAGCAGGTACATGTACTAACCCTGCCACCATCAGAAATCTAACTCTGCCACCAGCATGACTCCGCCAACTGATTACAAAAATGAATGAACTGGACAATCAAAGAGGAGTTGCTTCGATCACTTCTAAAGTCGTTATCTACGTGATAATGTTCATCGTCTGAAATACTCAGACTTGTAAACTTTTGTTTATTTCCTGAAATGACTGCCATTTTCCCTTGTCGATTGGCTGGATGTGGGTGTCATGTGATTCTGAGGGAGTGGGGAGCATAGAGCTGTAGAGTAGACAGAGATATGTTGGTAGAATGAATTGAAAGTGTGATTGATCATCGATCGTGCTCAAATTAATAAGAATAAAAAAAAAACAGTTAGTAACTGCTCACAGAGCGCGGCCAACAACATCACGTCTTGTTTTATTCATAAATCTGGTTTTATTTGGTCTATCGACTGGATCCAAGGACGAGCGCGTAGCTTCAAGTCTGCCCTTAAAGGACCATATTGTGTATATTCCATGTTTCACAGTCCCTCCTCTGCTCATGTGGATAATAATGTAGGTGATCCAGTAGAAACACTCACAACTAGTGAAATTCTAGTATTTCTTGGACTGAGCTGACGTCACCTCATGATGGTGGTTCTCAGCTCCTCCACCTCCTCCACCCTCACGGAGACTGCAGCCCAGCCCACAGCCGCCTCCTCCACCCCCTGGGTGACGTAGCCAGCAGCTCAGCTGGTAGTTGTAGTAATGTACTGACACATCTCGGCCCTCCTTAGTCTTTATTGTGGGAATAGCAGCAGGTTTCAAGAGGAGCTTCTGAGGAAGTCCAGTTTCAAAGTACCGTAGTTCTGGGAGCTTCTTTGGTGAAGAGTCGCTCACAAACAAACATTGTTTGTGGAAAACAACAACAAGTCCAGTCACATTGGCCGCTGTGCTTCTTCTTCCACAAGACAAATAGTGAGGAACCATACTGGTACCTGAAAACACATTTTCTCCTGTGGACATGAAGGTGAAAACACATTTTCTCCAGTGGACATGAAGGTGAAAACACATTTTCTCCAGTGGACATGAAGGTGAAAACACATTTTCTCCAGTGGACATGAAGGTGAAAACACATTTTCTCCAGTGGACATGAAGGTGAAAACACATTTTCTCCAGTGGACATGAAGGTGAAAACACATTTTCTCCAGTGGACATGAAGGTGAAAACACATTTTCTCCAGTGGACATGAAGGTGAAAACACATTTTCTCCAGTGGACATGAAGGTGAAAACACATTTTCTCCAGTGGACATGATGGTGAAAACACATTTTCTCCAGTGGACATGATGGTGAAAACACATTTTCTCCAGTGGACATGAAGGTGAAAACACATTTTCTCCAGTGGACATGATGGTGAAAACACATTTTCTCCAGTGGACATGAAGGTGAAAACACATTTTCTCCAGTGGACATGAAGGTGAAAACACATTTTCTCCAGTGGACATGAAGGTGAAAACACATTTTCTCCAGTGGACATGATGGTGAAAACACATTTTCTCCAGTGGACATGAAGGTGAAAACACATTTTCTCCAGTGGACATGATGGTGAAAACACATTTTCTCCAGTGGACATGAAGGTGAAAACGAAGAGTTACGGATGTAACTATGGTTCTATGAATCCCGAATGACCGCCAGAGGCGGTGCTTAAGCACTGAATATTCTCCTTCGCGCATGCGCAGTGCGAGCATGTATACCAACAATGTCACCTGTGACCCCTGGATGACCCGGAGGAAGTTTATATCTTCAGGTGTCACTCCAGGGCACTTTCCTACAGAATCTTCTCGCAAGCACACGAGGATTCTGAGTGACAAAGAGCTCTGGCGGTCATTCGGGATTCATAGAACCATAGTTACATCCGTAACTCTTCGTTCTATTTCATCCCTGCTGACCGCCAGAGGCGGTGCTTAAGCACTGAATGACTAATACCAGAAAAGTCACGAAGAATTCTGCTCACCACTCCTCAGTGTGTAGGTTAACAGGACTCTGGCTGAAGGACCACAGCCAATGGATGGGGTGTGGCCACATTCACCCTGTAGAATCTGGAGAAGGTGCCCGGCGATGCCCATGAGGCCGCGGCACAGATATCCTCCAGGGGCACTCCCCTCAGGGAAGCCCATGACGTAGCCACACTCCTGGTAGAGTGACACCGCACACCAGATGGGAGGTGACGATTACTTGCCCGATATGCATGGCCAATTACGTCGACAACCCAGTGGGACAGGCGCTGTTTGGAGACAGCATTGCCTCTGTTAGGACCACCATAACAGAGAAAGAGCTGATCAGACCGCCGAAATTTCGCAGTAGCTGCAATGTAGGCCTTCAGTGCTCGCACTGGACACAACAGTTCAGGCTGAACCTCTGGCTCCCCGGATGAAGGGTCGAACCGTGCCAGCCGAATGGGCTGGTTGAGGTGGGTACGGGACAGCACCTTTGGAAGAAAAGCTGTGTTTGGCCACAGAGTGACTCCTGAGCCATCCGAATTCCACCTCAGACATGTGTCGCTGATTGACAGGGCGTGCAGCTCACTGACACGCTTTGCGGAGGAAATGGCCAGAAGGAAAGCTGACTTCAGAGTAACCCACTTCAGCGCTACCTGTGCCAAGGGCTCAAATGGCGGAAGGCGTAGCGTCTCCAGCACCAGGGGAAGATCCCATGCCGGGGACCTCATGGCTCTCGGAGGATGCAACCTCCAAGCCCCTCTCAAGAAAAGGGAAACCAGCTTGTGGCTACCAATAGCGCCATTGTCAACCATCATATGTCGACCAGATATTGCAGCGACATAGACTCTTAGTGTTGAATGTGAAAGCCCTTTGTCCAGAAGGGACTGGAGGAAGTCCAGAATAGTTGGCACAGAGCAGCGCACTGGGTCCTCATCCCGCCTCACACACCAGTCGGAAAACAGTTTCCATCTGTTCTCATACTGGAGGCGAGTGGATGGCGCTCTTGCATTCATAATAGTGTTCCTAACTGGGTCGGCACAGACGCTCAGGAGCGCCTCGGGGCCCCCAGCAGCCAAACGCACAGTTGAAGGCGTTGCGGATTGGGGTGCCATATCTGCCCTGCCAGTTGGGACAGGAGATCCCTCCTGTCGGGAAGGCGCCAAGGCGTGCCTCGACAGAGGCTGTGCAGCAGCGGAAACCAGCTCCTTCCTGGCCAGAAGGGAGCTATAAGTAGGATGCTGTGGCCACCCTGAAGGGCCCTGTGGAGTACCAACCGAATCAGAGGAAACGGAGGGAAGGCATACAAGAGGCCATCTGGCCAAGGATGAGCCAACGCGTCCTGGCCTAAGGGACTGGTTGTCTCGGCCAAGGAGAACCACAGGGGGCAGTGGGTTGACTGCTCCGAAGCGAAGAGGTCCACCTCTGCCCTGCCGAATAGGCTCCATATAATGTGTGTTACCTCCGGGTGGAGGCGCCACTCCCCTGACGGAGGTTTCTGCCGGGAGAGGAAGTCTGCCAGGTGGTTCTGCTCCCCCGGTATATGCATTGCCCTTATGCTGATTAAGCGGGGGGCCGCCCATGTGAGGAGCTCCCTCGCCACTTTCAGCAGCTGTGCAGACTTCGTACCACCTTGATGGTTTATGTGATACACCGTCGCCGTGTTGTCCGACCTCACTAGGACATGCTTGTCCCTCAGGTGTGGTAAGAAGTTCCTGAGAGCCAGGTGAACTGCACGCAGCTCCAACACATTGATGTGTGCATTTTGGTCTTCCACAGGCCATCGCCCATGGGCCGTCCTGCTCTGCCACACCGCACCCCATCCCGAGGGGCACGCGTCTGTGGTAATCACCTCCCTGCGAGATGGAACAGAGCCCATAGGGACACCCTTGAGCATGTAAGCCCTGTCCCTCCACGGAGCCAGGGCGCAGAGACACCGCCGTGACACCCTGATTTTTCTGTGCCTGTGCAGCTTGGCATCTAAGCGGAAGCTGTTCAGCCACCTCTGTAGCGGGCGCAGCGACAGCATGCCCAGAGGAACTACCCCCGAGACTGACGTTAGCTTGCCCAGAAGACGGAGGAATGTGACATAAGTCAGCCAGCGGTCCTCTCTGAATAAGGCCAGCTGGTGATAAATATCGTCTACACGGTGGGGGGAGGGTCTCGCTGTCATTGTTATGCTGTTCAATGAAACCCCAATAAAATCTGTGACCCGGGAAGGCACCAGGCAACTCTTCCCCACATTCACCTTGAGGCCGAGTCGAGCCACATGGGACAGGAGACGCTCCGTGTCCCGGGACGCCTGGGCACGGGATGGAGCACAGATCAGCCAGTCGTCCAGGTACGGGAGAACCTTCAAACCCTGAGACTGTAGAGGTGCAAGAGCTGCAGACACACATCTTGTGAAGACCCTTGGGGAGAGAGAGAGCCCGAAGGGCAGCACCCTGAACTGCCAGTGGCGGCCGCGGTATGCGAAGCGCAGAAACTGCCTGTGATGCCAAGCTATTGGTACGTGAAAGTACGCGTCCTTGAGGTCGATCGACGTGAACCAGTCCCCATGCGCCACCGTGCTCAGGACATCTGCTGTGGTCAGCATGTGGAAAGGTATGACCTTCATAAATTTGTTCAACCCTCTGAGGTCCAGGATTGGGCGGAACCCACCAGTTTTTTTCACCACCAGAAAATACGTTGAGTAGAACCCTCTGTGATAAGACCGAGGGTCCACAGGCTCGATGGCGCCTTTGGCCTGGAGGGAGGACAACTCCCGGTCTAATGCGAGAGCCTTTGCCGGGTCGCTGATGGATGTCATTCTGACCCGGCCGGATGTGGGGGGCCGGCGGCGGAATTGAAGTTTGTACCCGTGGGTCAGGGTGGCAACCACCCATGGGTCTGAAGCATGAGCAGCCCACTGTCGGAGCTGCTGATGCGAAAAATACCCCACCGCCGGCCCCAAGGCCTCAATCCCCATTCCCCCGGCCCCGTGGGGCCCTAGCGGGGGGTCGGACCGGCTCCGGAGCTCGAAATCGTCTGGGGGGCAAGCGAGCGGAGCCCCGAAAGTCCCGGGTTGGCCGCTGTGCGGGACGCTGGACATCACGACGACCAGTGGAGCGGGTTGTCGGCAGCACGTGGGGGCGAAAAGCAGCCGGGGGACCCCGAAGCCTGCTGGCCGGGGGTCTATCAGGAGGAGGCATCCGGCTAAGCCCAGCAAGCTGCTGCCTGGTCTGCCCCGCCTGGATGGTCCGTTCCAGTGCTTCCTGGGCCGCAGAACCAAACATCTGCCCCGGTTCTACTGGAAGGCTGCGCAGCATTTTTCTGGCTGCCTCGGTCAAGTTCGACTGGGACAGCCAAACCTGCCGACGAGTTTGGACCAAAATGGACATCATTCTACCAAGCTCTCTAGACATGAGCCCAAAAGCTTCCAATGAAGCATCACAAAAGGCGGCCGCATCTGCAGTTACATTGCCCTCCTGCAGTGATGCCGAGAGGGCCAACATGAGGTGTGATAGGGAGTTCCCCATGCGACCAGCACGTGCTCCAGCATCATAAGCCCTCGTAAGAAGGTCATCAGTTATTCGACACTGGGGTCGAGGGCACCGAGCATCCCTTCGCAGTGCTTCATCTGGAGAAACAATAAGAGAAGCAATGGCAGGCTCGATGGCCGGAGCACGATCCAGGCCAGCCCCTGCTGCATCATGCATGGCGGCCAGGGTCCGCCCGTCTGCAGAGAGACGGGAGCAAGCCTTACTGTCCCTCCAACAGGCTTGTAACTCCTTCAGATAATCCTCTGAATGTGGAATTGCGAAGGCTGTGGGGGCGGGCCTGCGTCTGAAGAAGGCGCTGGCCGGTGCAGCCTCTGCCTGCTGTGGGACAGCTGTGTGCAACTGCTGTAGAGCCAGGCGCATGATGGCGCGCATGGAGTTGTCTTCCCCCTCAGCCCCTGAACTCTGATCTGAGGAGTGGGAGCCCTGCTCAGACATCTGGGGTCCAGCATCCAAATCCTCCCCATAATCGCAGAAATGGCTAGCCGAGGCTGCCAAAGAGAGTGTATCCTCCTCGGGCAGCAGCACTGGCATTGCGGGCGAGAGTGCCACTTCAGCCACCAGGGGGACAACTGGCTGGCTGTCAGCCAGCAGCGATCTCATGTGGGCCAATTCAGCAGACAGTTGCTCTACTTTAGAGGATAACCCATCACGGTCAGACTTCGCTTTCCTCCTGGAGGGGGCAGCCGCCGTAGCCTCTGCCCGCCGCTTAGAGCATGTCCGACGGGCCGGAGGTGGCTGGCCCGGGGGGATGTCGACTTCAGCTACTGAGCCTTCCACCCCCGCCAACCTGGCAACTCTTACTGCCCAAGGCAAAAAGCTGCAGTTCATGCAGGGTTTGGCCGACAGCGCCTCCCGCAGATGCTCAGAACCGAGACATGCGGGGCACAGGTCGTGGCCATCCTCTGGCTGTAAAGAAGCCCCACAGGATGTGCAGCCGTGAGAGCCATCCATTGTAGCTGCACTGACAGGACGCTACTCACAGCTGTCCTCGTTAAACAGAGGGAGGGGGCGCGTACGCCGCCTGTCCGGTGATACCACACACTTCTCAGCTTAGCTGAGCGCGACCGCCGCAGAGCGGGCGAGTATAAGGACAGTATACTGGGGAAGGGAGCGCGCACGCTGCCTGCACAGTAGAAGCCCAAATAAAACAAACAAAAAACAACCACCGTACCGTGGTCCTCACCCGAACCGGGCTTTCCAACAGAGGATGTCACTAGCTTACAGCCGGTGAAGCTAATGTAAACAAAAAACGCACGCTGGGTTCTGGGCGTGCGCACACGGCCCACCAGCAAACAAAGTCGCTAACTTAAGCGTCGGGAGGAGGCTGTGCAAACGCGGCCGACAATCTCTCTCTCTCCCTCTTTTTTTTTTTTTTTTTTTTTAAACAAACCGCCGGTCTGCCGAATAAGAACCTACTTACCTCGTCCAGCGCACGTCGGCAGGACCAGACACAAACCGTATGCTGGGGGGAGGCGGCGCTAACGCGGCCTATGCCAACAGAGGTTGCTAATGAGTGAAGCTACTGCTACACAAACACTCACCGTCGCAGCTCCTGGAGGGCGAATGATCGCTGCTCCGACCTACCACGGTCACGGAGCTCCAAGCAACGGCAGCTGTACAATCTTCCAGCAAAACTGCTCGCGAGAAGAAAAAAAGGAAAGTGCCCTGGAGTGACACCTGAAGATATAAACTTCCTCCGGGTCATCCAGGGGTCACAGGTGACATTGTTGGTATACATGCTCGCACTGCGCATGCGCGAAGGAGAATATTCAGTGCTTAAGCACCGCCTCTGGCGGTCAGCAGGGATGAAATAGAACACATTTTCTCCAGTGGACATGAAGGTGAAAACACATTTTCTCCAGTGGACATGAAGGTGAAAACACATTTTCTCCAGTGGACATGAAGGTGAAAACACATTTTCTCCAGTGGACATGAAGGTGAAAACACATTTTCTCCAGTAGACATGAAGGTGAAAACACATTTTCTCCTGTGGACATGAAGGTGAAAACACATTTTCTCCAGTGGACATGAAGGCGAAAACACATTTTCTCCAGTGGACATGAAAGTGAAAACACATTTTCTCCAGTGGACATGAAGGTGAAAACACATTTTCTCCAGTGGACATGAAGGTGAAAACACATTTTCTCCAGTGGACATGAAGGTGAAAACACATTTTCTCCAGTGGACATGAAGGTGAAAACACATTTTCTCCAGTGGACATGAAGGTGAAAACACATTTTCTCCAGTGGACATGAAGGTGAAAACACATTTTCTCCAGTGGACATGATGGTGAAAACACATTTTCTCCAGTGGACATGATGGTGAAAACACATTTTCTCCAGTGGACATGAAGGTGAAAACACATTTTCTCCAGTGGACATGTAGGTGAAAACACATTTTCTCCAGTGGACATGAAGGTGAAAACACATTCTCTCCAGTGGACATGAAGGTGAAAACACATTTTCTCCAGTGGACAACACATTTTCTCCAGTGGACATGATGGTGAAAACACATTTTCTCCAGTGGACATGAAGGTGAAAACACATTTTCTCCAGTGGACATGAAGGTGAAAACACATTCTCTCCAGTGGACATGAAGGTGAAAACACATTTTCTCCAGTGGAGATGAAGGTGAAAACACATTTTCTCTAGTGGACATGATGGTGAAAACACATTTTCTCCAGTGGACATGATGGTGAAAACACATTTTCTCCAGTGGACATGAAGGTGAAAACACATTTTCTCCAGTGGACATGAAGGTGAAAACACATTCTCTCCAGTGGACATGAAGGTGAAAACACATTTTCTCCAGTGGAGATGAAGGTGAAAACACATTTTCTCTAGTGGACATGATGGTGAAAACACATTTTCTCCAGTGGACATGATGGTGAAAACACATTTTCTCCAGTGGACATGAAGGTGAAAACACATTTTCTCCAAGTGGACATGATGGTGAAAACACATTTTCTCCAAGTGGACATGATGGTGAAAACACATTTTCTCCAGTGGACATGAAGGTGAAAACACATTTTCTCCAGTGGACATGAAGGTGAAAACACATTTTCTCCAGTGGAGATGAAGGTGAAAACACATTTTCTCTAGTGGACATGATGGTGAAAACACATTTTCTCCAGTGGACATGATGGTGAAAACACATTTTCTCCAGTGGACATGATGGTGAAAACACATTTTCTCCAGTGGACATGAAGGTGAAAACACATTTTCTCCAGTGGACATGAAGGTGAAAACACATTTTCTCCAAGTGGACATGATGGTGAAAACACATTTTCTCTAGTGGACATGATGGTGAAAACACATTTTCTCCAGTGGACATGATGGTGAAAACACATTTTCTCCAGTGGACATGAAGGTGAAAACACATTTTCTCCAGTGGACATGAAGGTGAAAACACATTTTCTCCAGTGGACATGAAGGTGAAAACACATTTTCTCCAGTGGACATGAAGGTGAAAACACATTTTCTCCAGTGGACATGAAGGTGAAAACACATTTTCTCCAGTGGACATGATGGTGAAAACACATGTTCTCCAGTGGACATGAAGGTGAAAACACATTTTCTCCAGTGGACATGAAGGTGAAAACACATTTTCTCCAGTGGACATGAAGGTGAAAACACATTTTCTCCAGTGGACATGAAGGTGAAAACACATTTTCTCCAGTGGACATGAAGGTGAAAACACATTTTCTCCAGTGGACATGAAGGTGAAAACACATTTTCTCCAGTGGACATGAAGGTGAAAACACATTTTCTCCAGTGGACATGAAGGTGAAAACACATTTTCTCCAGTGGACATGAAGGTGAAAACACATTTTCTCCAGTGGACATGAAGGTGAAAACACATTTTCTCCAGTGGACATGAAGGTGAAAACAGATGTGGAACAACAAAAACAGCAGTTCAATGTGAAGCAGCAGAGACTGAGATGTGGGCGTGTCTTGTTTTGGTTTCTCCTCATGTCAATCTTCCTGGAGGCGGGGCTTCTCCAGCTCTGTGACGTCATCAAATAGAATCAAGGTGTTGAGCTCCCCCACCAGGTAGAACAGAGAAAGATCACTGTGAACTCAAGCTGGAGGGAATCAATGAAAAAACACTTTGGGGATTATATGAACCCCAAATAGCACTTTTATCATGTTTAAAGACCAGAAAAGTCCATTTAGTAGAATATGGGACCTTTAAATAAACTCTTACCAGAGTACACGTCTGTCTCCTGCTGGTTTATTCACACCTGAACCTCCGAAGTCGCACTGTAACACCTTTATATTTCTTTAAAATACTTCCTTTGCTTTATTGATGAGTTAAAACCTAGGACAGAGTTGGAGTTTACAGGTAAACAGAAAATACTTTATCATGATAAAAATGTTTGTGTTCAAACAGTAAGAAATCAATTTTGTCCCACATATTGGAATGTCTGTATTTTTTTATTAAAAAAAAATAAAAGCTCATCTTTCAAAACAATTTCTTCCACGCATCTTGTCATTGCCTCTGCTCTTGGCGAATCACTAAGGAAAACAATAACATAAACATTAGAATAAGTATTCAGCAAATTATAATTTAATATACTATATTTAAACTGTAGTTTAAATATAGTTATTTATAAGTTAGTTATATACAGTTGTGATCTCCTTTATCTTACGAGGCAAGACGTTATTTCCCTGCTTCTCCACTGGGTGTCAGTGTCGGTTGTCAGCTGAATGAATCACCCAGTTTAGAGACAGGAAGTAAAAGTACTCTAAAGTAAGCTCTGCCATGCTGTTGTGATCAATGCTGTTGACTAAAGAATGGAACAGCCAGTCCACCATAATAAACACTACAGGGTAATATATTCAATCATATCCAATTCATATTATATTCAGTGTATATTCCAGTAAATGAATTCATTTGAGATCAGATAAGATTGGACCTTATTAATCCTACATAGTAAAATTCAATATTCACAGCAGCTCAACATTGCACAAATACTTACACAGTTTTAAGAGTTACACACAAAAGAATAGACTTTGTGTGTATACATAGATAATTACATAAATATATATATAATATATATGCATGGGAATAGTATTAATATTTATATATTTACAGTATTCAAAATATAGTTTTGAATGGATGGATGGATGGAAAATATAGTATACATGGATAAATAACATTTCAATTGGTTAAATGTATTATCTCAAGGTATACTTTATACCTTTTGAGTTAGCTAAACTAACAAATGGTCAGATGCATTTTGAAAATTTAAATAACTATTACTGAAGATGACTTGTGTAATAGTTCCTCATTATTATTTAGCTGGATATTGTAACCAGACTGAAAGTGTCCTGCCTCTGGTTTGGAGGTCTGGATCCATCAGGAGGCATTTTCTCCTTTTTCCTTTTCTTTAACTAGTTTTCATTGGGATGAATTTCCAGAAACTGGTTGTGTTCCCACTCTGTCGGTCAAACTTTTTGCAAATGACACAACTTGCTGTTGTTTCATTCTCAGGTTGAACATAGAGCCTCACCTCTTCCTCTCTGGCTCTGCCATTCTTCTGCTCTCTCAGGTGTGCTGCTGCTGCTCTGCTGCTGCTGCTGCTCTGCTGCTGCTCTGCTGCTGCTGCTCTGCTGCTGCTGCTGCTGCTCTGCTGCTCTGCTGCTGCTGCTGCTCTGCTGCTGCTGCTGCTGCTCTGCTGCTGCTCTGCTGCTGCTGCTGCTCTGCTGCTGCTGCTCTGCTGCTGCTCTGCTGCTGCTGCTGCTCTGCTGCTGCTGCTCTGCTGCTGCTGCTGCTGCTGCTGCTGCTCTGCTGCTGCTCTGCTGCTGCGCTGCTGCTGCTGCTGCTGCTGCTGCTGCTGCTGCTCTGCTGCTGCTCTGCTGCTGCTGCTGCTCTGCTGCTGCTGCTCTGCTGCTGCTGCTGCTGCTCTGCTGCTGCTCTGCTGCTGCTCTGCTGCTGCTGCTGCTGCTGCTGCTGCTGCTGCTCTGCTGCTGCTGCTGCTGCTGCTGCTCTGCTGCTCTGCTGCTGCTCTGCTGCTGCTGCTCTGCTGCTCTGCTGCTGCTGCTAGTGCTGCTGCTGCTCTGCTGCTGCTCTGCTGCTGCTGCTCTGCTGCTCTGCTGCTGCTGCCTGACTCACCTGAAGGTGTAAAATGAAAACAGGAAAGGGAAAGAGGGGGAGGAGGAGGAGCCAAGTGATACATGCAGCTGCAGCACTTGCATGCAGCTTGCATGCATAGACAACCTGACACCAAGCATCGATCTGTTCCACTGGTACCGTTTGATCTCGATACCAACGTGTGTATCCATAGTATCGATATTTGGATCGATCCGCCCACCACTAGTCAGAATCATCACCAGTTTGGATGCTAACTATAGCTATGTGGAGAGCTCACCTCAAGCTCATCTCGGCCACAAGCGGCGGGGGAGATGCGCAGGACCCGGGCACCCATGAGGGGTTAATGAAGGAGAGGGAGAGAGAGAGAGAGAGAGAGAGAGAGAGAGAGAGAGAGAGAGAGAGATTTGTATTTAATTTTAAAACACTTTTTATTTACACCAGTTTGTCAGAAGACAGTGCTACATTGTGCGTCAGATCAGATGCTTATTTTTCCTTGTTAAAACAATCATGTTAAAAAATGTGCGAACTGCAATTCATCATTTCTTATAAAGTACAGAATGTTCTTAAAACACCAGACCTCTTTAAAAGCATTCAGATCATTGTTTTATTTAAAAAAAAAAAAAAAACGGTATTCAAGCCAGAGTCTGGATTTGACATTGACTCGCCACACTTCCATGACATCCTGCCCTCCTTTGTTCTCCACCTTGTTCCTCCTGCTGACGTAGATCGTCATCTTGGCTTCACCTGAGAGGAAGTTCAGGAGCTGCCATTTGGCTTTTCCACTTTTTTTATCGCCAGCTCCCATAACAAAATTCCTCTCAGTAAAAACAACACTAAAAAGACTAAAAACCATTGTTAAAGAGTGAAGAAACCTGTGAGTCTCTTGCACCCGATAAAAACATGGAAAACAGTCTCTCTGTGCACAAAATGGACAAGAGTTTAAAACAGCAGGTTCATGATGGAGATCAAAGCATTTGAGGCGATCGCACCATGTAAAATCCTCCACTGAAGGTCTGCAGTCCGTTTCTTTAAGGGGGGTTTGTAGAAGATCCTCCACTGTGGACCAGGTCTGCCCTGACCCAGTCTTTGTGACCACACAGTGGGGGTCTGTAGAAGATCCTCCACTGTGGACCAGGTCCGCCCTGACCCAGTCTTTGTGACCACACAGTGGGGGGTCTGTAGAAGATCCTCCACTGTGGACCAGGTCCACCCTGACCCAGTCTTTGTGACCACACAGTGGGGGGTTTGTAGAAGATCCTCCACTGTGGACCAGGTCCACCCTGACCCAGTCTTTGTGACCACACAGTGGGGGGTCTGTAGAAGATCCTCCACTGTGGACCAGGTCCACCCTGACCCAGTCTTTGTGACCACACAGTGGGGGGTCTGTAGAAGATCCTCCACTGTGGACCAGGTCCACCCTGACCCAGTCTTTGTGACCACACAGTGGGGGGTCTGTAGAAGATCCTCCACTGTGGACCAGGTCCACCCTGACCCAGTCTTTGTGACCACACAGTGGGGGGTCTGTAGAAGATCCTCCACTGTGGACCAGGTCCACCCTGACCCAGTCTTTGTGACCACACAGTGAAGGGTCTGTAGAAGATCCTCCACTGTGGACCAGGTCCACCCTGACCCAGTCTTTGTGACCACACAGTGGGGGGTTTGTAGAAGATCCTCCACTGTGGACCAGGTCCACCCTGACCCAGTCTTTGTGACCACACAGTGGGGGGTCTGTAGAAGATCCTCCACTGTGGACCAGGTCCACCCTGACCCAGTCTTTGTGACCACACAGTGGGGGGTCTGTAGAAGATCCTCCACTGTGGACCAGGTCCACCCTGACCCAGTCTTTGTGACCACACAGTGGGGGGTCTGTAGAAGATCCTCCACTGTGGACCAGGTCCACCCTGACCCAGTCTTTGTGACCACACAGTGGGGGGTCTGTAGAAGATCCTCCACTGTGGACCAGGTCCACCCTGACCCAGTCTTTGTGACCACACAGTGAAGGGTCTGTAGAAGATCCTCCACTGTGGACCAGGTCCACCCTGACCCAGTCTTTGTGACCACACAGTGGGAGGTCTGTAGAAGAGCCTCCACTGTGGACCAAGTCCACCCTGACCCAGTCTTTGTGACCACACAGTGGGGGGTCTGTAGAAGATCCTCCACTGTGGACCAGGTCCACCCTGACCCAGTCTTTGTGACCACACAGTGGGGGGTCTGTAGAAGATCCTCCACTGTGGACCAGGTCCACCCTGACCCAGTCTTTGTGACCACACAGTGGGAGGTCTGTAGAAGAGCCTCCACTGTGGACCAGGTCCCTCCTGACCCAGTCTTTGTGACCACACAGTGGGGGGTCTGTAGAAGATCCTCCACTGTGGACCAGGTCCACCCTGACCCAGTCTTTGTGACCACACAGTGGGGGGTCTGTAGAAGATCCTCCACTGTGGACCAGGTCCACCCTGACCCAGTCTTTGTGACCACACAGTGGGGGGTCTGTAGAAGATCCTCCACTGTGGACCAGGTCCCTCCTGACCCAGTCTTTGTGACCACACAGTGGGGGGTCTGTAGAAGATCCTCCACTGTGGACCAGGTCCGCCCTGACCCAGTCTTTGTGACCACACAGTGGGGGGTCTGTAGAAGATCCTCCACTGTGGACCAGGTCCGCCCTGACCCAGTCTTTGTGACCACACAGTGGGGGGTCTGTAGAAGATCCTCCACTGTGGACCAGGTCCCTCCTGACCCAGTCTTTTTGACCACACAGTGGGGGGTCTGTAGAAGATCCTCCACTGTGGACCAGGTCCCTCCTGACCCAGTCTTTTTGACCACACAGTGGGGGGTCTGTAGAAGATCCTCCACTGTGGACCAGGTCCCTCCTGACCCAGTCTTTGTGACCACACAGTGGGGGGTCTGTAGAAGATCCTCCACTGTGGACCAGGTCCGCCCTGACCCAGTCTTTGTGACCACACAGTGGGGGGTCTGTAGAAGATCCTCCACTGTGGACCAGGTCCCTCCTGACCCAGTCTTTTTGACCACACAGTGGGGGGTCTGTAGAAGATCCTCCACTGTGGACCAGGTCCCTCCTGACCCAGTCTTTGTGACCACACAGTGGGGGGTCTGTAGAAGATCCTCCACTGTGGACCGGGTCCGCCCTGACCCAGTCTTTGTGACCACACATTGGGGGGGTCTGTAGAAGATCCTCCACTGTGGACCAGGTCCACCCTGACCCAGTCTTTGTGACCACACAGTGGGGGGTCTGTAGAAGATCCTCCACTGTGGACCAGGTCCACCCTGACCCAGTCTTTGTGACCACACAGTGGGGGGTCTGTAGAAGATCCTCCACTGTGGACCAGGTCCACCCTGACCCAGTCTTTGTGACCACACAGTGGGAGGTCTGTAGAAGAGCCTCCACTGTGGACCAAGTCCACCCTGACCCAGTCTTTGTGACCACACAGTGGGGGGTCTGTAGAAGATCCTCCACTGTGGACCAGGTCCACCCTGACCCAGTCTTTGTGACCACACAGTGGGGGGTCTGTAGAAGATCCTCCACTGTGGACCAGGTCCACCCTGACCCAGTCTTTGTGACCACACAGTGGGAGGTCTGTAGAAGAGCCTCCACTGTGGACCAAGTCCACCCTGACCCAGTCTTTGTGACCACACAGTGGGGGGTCTGTAGAAGATCCTCCACTGTGGACCAGGTCCACCCTGACCCAGTCTTTGTGACCACACAGTGGGGGGTCTGTAGAAGATCCTCCACTGTGGACCAGGTCCACCCTGACCCAGTCTTTGTGACCACACAGTGGGGGGTCTGTAGAAGATCCTCCACTGTGGACCAGGTCCCTCCTGACCCAGTCTTTGTGACCACACAGTGGGGGGTCTGTAGAAGATCCTCCACTGTGGACCAGGTCCGCCCTGACCCAGTCTTTGTGACCACACAGTGGGGGGTCTGTAGAAGATCCTCCACTGTGGACCAGGTCCGCCCTGACCCAGTCTTTGTGACCACACAGTGGGGGGTCTGTAGAAGATCCTCCACTGTGGACCAGGTCCCTCCTGACCCAGTCTTTTTGACCACACAGTGGGGGGTCTGTAGAAGATCCTCCACTGTGGACCAGGTCCCTCCTGACCCAGTCTTTTTGACCACACAGTGGGGGGTCTGTAGAAGATCCTCCACTGTGGACCAGGTCCCTCCTGACCCAGTCTTTGTGACCACACAGTGGGGGGTCTGTAGAAGATCCTCCACTGTGGACCAGGTCCGCCCTGACCCAGTCTTTGTGACCACACAGTGGGGGGTCTGTAGAAGATCCTCCACTGTGGACCGGGTCCGCCCTGACCCAGTCTTTGTGACCACACATTGGGGGGGTCTGTAGAAGATCCTCCACTGTGGACCAGGTCCACCCTGACCCAGTCTTTGTGACCACACAGTGGGGGGTCTGTAGAAGATCCTCCACTGTGGACCGGGTCCGCCCTGACCCAGTCTTTGTGACCACACATTGGGGGGGTCTGTAGAAGATCCTCCACTGTGGACCAGGTCCACCCTGACCCAGTCTTTGTGACCACACAGTGGGGGGTCTGTAGAAGATCCTCCACTGTGGACCAGGTCCCTCCTGACCCAGTCTTTGTGACCACACAGTGGGGGTCTGTAGAAGATCCTCCACTGTGGACCAGGTCCGCCCTGACCCAGTCTTTGTGACCACACAGTGGGGGGTCTGTAGAAGATCCTCCACTGTGGACCAGGTCCCTCCTGACCCAGTCTTTTTGACCACACAGTGGGGGGTCTGTAGAAGATCCTCCACTGTGGACCAGGTCCCTCCTGACCCAGTCTTTGTGACCACACAGTGGGGGGTCTGTAGAAGATCCTCCACTGTGGACCGGGTCCGCCCTGACCCAGTCTTTGTGACCACACATTGGGGGGGTCTGTAGAAGATCCTCCACTGTGGACCAGGTCCACCCTGACCCAGTCTTTGTGACCACACAGTGGGGGGTCTGTAGAAGATCCTCCACTGTGGACCAGGCCCGCCCTGACCCAGTCTTTGTGACCACACAGTGGGGGGTCTGTAGAAGATCCTCCACTGTGGACCAGGTCCACCCTGACCCAGTCTTTGTGACCACACAGTGGGGGGTCTGTAGAAGATCCTCCACTGTGGACCAGGTCCCTCCTGACCCAGTCTTTGTGACCACACAGTGGGGGGTCTGTAGAAGATCCTCCACTGTGGACCAGGTCCGCCCTGACCCAGTCTTTGTGACCACACAGTGGGAGGTCTGTAGAAGATCCTCCACTGTGGACCGGGTCTCTCCTGACCCAGTCTTTGTGACCACACAGTGGGGGGGCTGTTGCTCAGTCCACCCTTGTGGATTCTCTTCACACAGTTCTGATAAAATGTTCGTTTGTCTGCCTTGTGTAATGACAGTCTCTCAGGCTGTGTGGTTTCTAGGAGGGGGCCGGACAGTCCCCCCAGCTCCGGGCTCAACAGGACCTCGGGGAAGGGGTCTGCAGCGTCCGGGGAGAGTTCTCCTTGGTTGTACTTCCTCAGGAGGCTCCTGTCTCTGGCTGTGAGGACTTCCTTCCAGGTCTCCAGGAGCCTCTGGGACACCCGGACAGACTGCAGCATCAGGAGACAGTCCAGGGCCTGGGTGTTGTTCAGGTCCGGCCCCACAGCATCCACAAGCTGACCCACGGTGAGGGTCCCAGACTGGACCAGCCTTCCCGTCAGTCCAGGGGTCGTTGCTCCACTGAGGTCCAGTCTGGCTCCGTGGATCAGGGGTTCTTTCAACAGCCAGTCAGAGAGTCGGCCTTCAGGAACCTTCTATGGTAAATAGAGCCCAGCATTTAAAAACACTTTGATCAAATGGAGGAAGCCCCTTGAGATTTAGTAATTTGGGATCAATTAGGAACAGAACATGATCCAACTCCAACTTACTGGCACGCCTCAGGATGCAGCTGGCCACGCCTCTCCACACCAGATCTGCCGGGCCTGTGAGGAACCTCTGCAGGAACTGGAGTCTAAAAGTGGCAGTCCGGCTGGCCAAGTGGACTAGGCCCTGACCCCCCCCCCCCCCCCCTCTGTCCGGCTGGCCAAGTGGACAAGGCCCTGACCCCCCCCCCCCCCCCCCCCCCCCCTCTGTCCGGCTGGCCAAGTGGACTAGGCCCTGACCCCCCCCCCCCCCCCCCCCTGTCCGGCTGGCCAAGTGGACAAGGCCCTGACCCCCCCCCCCCCCCTCTGTCCGGCTGGCCAAGTGGACTAGGCCCTGACCCCCCCCCCCCCCCCCCCCCCCTGTCCGGCTGGCCAAGTGGACAAGGCCCTGACCCCCCTCCTCAGTCCGGCTGGCCAAGTGGACTAGGCCCTGACCCCCCCCCCCTCTGTCCGGCTGGCCAAGTGGACTAGGCCCTGACCCCCACCCCCCTCTGTCCGGCTGGCCAAGTGGACTAGGCCCTGACCCCCCCCCTCTGTCCGGCTGGCCAAGTGGACTAGGCCCTGACCCCCCCCCCCCCCCCTCTGTCCGGCTGGCCAAGTGGACAAGGCCCTGACCCCCCTCCTCAGTCCGGCTGGCCAAGTGGACTAGGCCCTGACCCCCCCCCCCCCCCTCTGTCCGGCTGGCCAAGTGGACAAGGCCCTGACCCCCCTCCTCTCAGTCTAAAAAGAGCACCCCCTGTGGCCCCCAGTGTAGACCATCCCAGAAGAAATCCACTATTTTCTTTTGGATTTGAGCCAGGAGACCTGGAGGAGGGTCTACACTGGAGACTTGGAGGAGGGTCTACACTGGAGACCTGATGGAGGGTCTACACAGGAGACTTGGAGGAGGGTCTACACAGGAGACCTGGAGGAGGGTCTACACAGGAGACTTGGAGGAGGGTCTACACTGGAGACCTGGAGGAGGGTCTACACAGGAGACTTGGAGGAGGGTCTACACAGGAGACCTGGAGGAGGGTCTACACAGGAGACTTGGAGGAGGGTCTACACAGGAGACTTGGAGGAGGGTCTACACAGGAGACTTGGAGGAGGGTCTACACAGGAGACTTGGAGGAGGGTCTACACAGGAGACTTGGAGGAGGGTCTACACAGGAGACCTGGAGGAGGGTCTACACAGGAGACTTGGAGGAGGGTCTACACAGGAGACCTGGAAGAGGGTCTACACAGGAGACTTGGAGGAGGGTCTACACAGGAGACCTGGAGGAGGGTCTACACTGGAGACCTGGAGGAGGGTCTACACAGGAGACCTGGAGGAGGGTCTACACAGGAGACAGAAAGGAACGTGCACTCCACATCTGCAGAAGTCATGGCGGACAGAGGAAGCGCCTCTGGACACCTGGTGGTTCGATCCACCATCGTAAGCAGGAGGGTCAAACCCTGAGAAGGAGGCCGAGGACCCAGCAAATCCACATGCACGTGATCAAAACGTCTCGCCGGAATGGGAAACGGTTCCAGGGGTGCCTTAGTGTGCTGGTGGACCTCAGCACGCTGACACACGCAGCCGCCCACTCTTTAGCATCACGGCGAAGACCCGGCCACACAAACTTAGCCCCCACCAACTTCACCGATGCACCCCTGGATGAGAGAGGGAATGAATAGAATCGAAAACGTGCCAGCGCCAGGAAACTGGAACTAAGGGGCGGGGCCGACCCGTAGAGACATCGCAGAGGAGAACCACCCTCATCCAAAACCACATTCTCCAGCCTGAGGCCCGTAACCGAAGACCTAAGAGCCAAGATGTCCTCGTCTTCGGTCCGGTCGACAGCCATGGCAGAAAAATCCACCCCCAGATGCACTGGACACACAATCAGCAACACGGTTTGTTTTAGCAGCCACATGCTGGATGTCAGTTGTGAACTCAGAGATGAACACCAGGTGGCGCTGCTGGCGAGCAGACCGTGGCTCCGTCACCTGGGACATGGCCAACAGTTTTTGATCCACATAAGCTGTGAATGAACGGCCCTCCAGAAGGAACAGATGTCGTATTTGGATTTTCAAAGTTGTTTTATTTTGAAATGATACATCAGAATCCCTTCATATTGACTGAGTGGTATGCTGGGATGGTGTACTATTACTGTGATGTGGAATGACCCCAGAACAACTAGTAATTTTGGAGTTATATCGCTTTGAAATCAGGGCATGTTTGGTTATAGTCAAATTTTTAAATGTATTTTATTTATCAAAAATATTAATAAAAATTGAAATAAAATAAAGTTTTGTTCAATATCATATTGAAAATATAAAGTCCCACTACTTTTGTCATTCGGCTGGGCACTATTTATTTAATTACTTACATTTGTCTTTGCTTTTCTTTGCCTGTTATTTTTTGTGTGCTTTTATTTAAATGTATTTAATTGTGTCGTTATTGATTTGAATAATCAAATTTGTCTGAAATAAACCTTCATTTTATTTAAAAAAATCAATTCAGAACATTTTAGTGGGTTTTAGCTTGAATAAATCATTCTTTATAGAAATTGACAACCATTTTGGAGGTTTCATTTTAAAATCAGTTGGCGGAAATAGAACACTGCCTCGTTGATTGTTGACAGAAGCCAACAGCCGCACAGTGGACTCACTTGACTTCGTTTTTTTTAACCCCATGCGTGTATGCCCTGCGCGTATTCCAGCCGCTTGTGTTACCTGATGGAGAAAAGCAATCCACATGGCGACAGTTAGCAACCAAACTGCTGACTCGTGTCGCGTATCACCGCCGGAGTTTGGCTGCACGTCTCAACATCCAGCAAACTGCAGCATTACAGTAATGATTGTGCCCCGGTGAGACATTGGACGTCTTGTTTATCTGGTCGTGTATTTATTGTTGACAATTCACTGGTTTGTAACAGTCTGTTCTTGAATCTCACACCTTCCCTGTTATTTAAGATTGTTATATTTAAAGAGAAATATTAACTAACTTAAATAAGCCTTTTTACAAACGAGATATTTTAATGAAAATGAAACAATTTGCCTCGATTAAATCAACATGGATGTATTTTTAGATTTTTTGAACTTGAAGTGGAGTCATTGATATATTTTTTTAGGCTAATTTCAATCAATAACTGGTTCAAATATGCTTGAAATGACTGGCATGAGGCCTTTTACTTGCAAATATCATATTGCTATTTATTTGCCTTGTAGTCTTCGAGAATTCACATCAATTGGTTGCATTTTTTTCCAGTATGGGAGGCATGGCTCGGTTGGTAGAGCAGCCATTTCCCAACAGGAAGGTTGCAGGTTTGATTCCCATCCCTGCCTGTCCACATGCCCTGAAGCCTGAACTGCCTGTGTGTATGTAGAGGGAGTGAGTGAGTGAGTGAGTGAGTGAGTGAGTGAGTGAGTGAGTGAGTGAGTGAGTGAGTGAGTGAGTGAGTGAGTGAGTGAGTGAGTGAGTGAGTGAGTGAGTGAGTGAGTGAGTGAGTGAGTGGTCGGTGCTGGGCAGAGTCCTCCGTCAGTCTGCCCCAGAGCAGCAGTGGTGACAGACGTAGTTCACCACCGTCCAGGATGGAAGGAAGGAATAATGCAATGTAAAGTGTCTTTGAGTGTCTAGATAAAATCTATGCATTATTACTATTAAAAATCATCTGGTAAAACTGCTTCCCATGTTTGCATGTGTGTAACATGACTCTTGTAGGCCTCCATCAATCTCTGTGAGCGAGGGAGCGAGGGAGTGAGGGAGTGAGGGAGTGAGGGAGGGAGGGAGGGAGTGAGGGAGGGAGGGAGTGAGGGAGTGAGGGAGTGAGGGAGTGAGGGAGTGAGGGAGTGAGTGAGGGAGGGAGTGAGGGAGTGAGGGAGTGAGTGAGGGAGGGAGTGAGGGAGTGAGGGAGTGAGGGAGGGAGTGAGGGAGTGAGGGAGTGAGGGAGGGAGGGAGGGAGGGAGTGGACCAACCACACCCTCAGTGCAGAGGGAAGGAGGTGATCCGTGGTGACCAGGTAAACCGTTGCTGTTGATTTTCACGGTCACACAGAAATGCAGGAACTAAATGTCAGCCAGATCAGGACATTTATTCCAAACCGGGTTGTTCTCCTGAGCTCAACAACCAGAACAGAGAAGGACACCAGCAACCAGCGACCACTGAAACCGAAGCTTTATTCAAGTAAACACAAGAAGATTTGCAAACTACAGAAAACCCAGGAGGCTGTTTCTGTTCTTCAACGCAGACCAGCTCACTTCTGCCTTTTCCCTGCTCTCCCCCACATTCCTTCACCAAGAATAGAACCCAAGACAGAGAATATCCAGATCAAGGATCTGTAGCAGACAAACTTCCTGAAATCTGCTCTTTCTCTCAATCTTTAGTGTAATCAATCTGAAACTACAAGCCAGCGAGCCTCGTTCTCCTCTGAGCTGCCGCCATGAGGAGCAGAAGTTCATGGAAACAAAAGCCAAACATCTCTCAGTCATTGTTCTTTGTTTGGTTCTGAATCTTTATGGTCTGCTGTTGATGTTTATATCCATGAGGTGAGAGGTGAAGTCAAATACTTTTACCATCAAATTGTCTTCCTGCTGTAACTGTGTTATAGTGGGACACAGTGTGACCCTTGACCTTTCTGTGTTGGGTGGAGAAAAGACAATAATTCCATACAGCAGTGGGTCGGGCTGCAGCAGGGGGGCAGTCGACCCCCTCCGGGTCGGGGCATTAGACCCAAAGCATCCCATCAAGTACAAATTGTAATTGAAAGCTGGTAAATAAACAGAAACAGTCTGAATTAATCGTATGGCTCATTGTGGTAAGGACACAGTAAAGATAGAGTGAAAATGTGCCCTGAGTTCCCCTCTTTGCCACATTCTCACTATTTATTGTAATTCTGTGCAGAGTTTGCATGTTCTTCCTGTGTGTGGGTGAGTTTTTCTTCCACAATCCAGAAACATGACTTTCAGATCAATTGGTGCATCAGAGGCTGCCTGTTGCCATGAATGTGAGTGTGTCTCTCTGTGGATGAACTTATGACCATTTGGCTCCAGCATCTCACCACATTGTGACAATGATGACAAGCATCACCACTTTGCTGGTAAATAATAGACGATATGTCCAAACTTATCTTCCAACATATGTATTCTCTCCCAGAAGGTAAAAAGCCATCTCTCCAGCCACACAGTTAGAAAGAGCTTCCTGAGCGTCTGACTCGGTGTGAGCAACACATGTCCTGCTAAATGAACTTCCTATGTGTATCACTATTAAGTCAGACTGACATATCTGTATTTCTGAGTGAAATGATGAGAGGGTGCTGTTTGTAGGAACAAAGAGGCCCTCCACACTATACATGGGTGAAGTTAATGGAAAATGTTGTGTTATACGTAGCTTATCGGACTCCTCCGTAGTCTCGGGCCTCCAGCCGCGGTGGAGAGGGTCACTTTATCAGAGGCATTTTCCATTCTGATGATTATGTGTCATCACATGCCTCCCACCAACTGCCAGGCCTCTCTGAGAGGGATGACTGCATGTCATTGTTTGGCCAGTAACATGAAGCACTTTTTTATTGAACAGCCTCATCACGCAAATTCAATGTAGTCTTTTCTTCTGTGAAGAATCCCTCATCAATCCATTGAACGTACTTTATTTTCTTGAAATAATGTGTCATCCCACTCTCGGCCTGTGGTTGCTGAGTGTCTGCCGCACAGTTCAGACTCCTTCCAACTCGTCTGCATGTGTCCAACTGTCCCTCCTGCCTGCGTGGTGCCCTGCGACCGAGCTGCCAACCAGCGGAGCTGCAGTTGTTTTGGGGACACGGTGTCGGGAACGCTCTGCAGTGTTATTCTGCTGTGCTAATTCCTCTCTCACACACTTCTGCCCTTCATGTCCCAAAATACGCCGCCCACGCTCATTCACTGACTGACTGACGTCCACACTCACTCCAAACTCTGTGGATCCCCAACGGACTGGAAGCACGTTCGTGATTTCTGGGCCTGTTCTCCTGTGTCTATGTACATTTATAGCCTCTCTTTATTGTGGAGGAGCTTCAGTGAGTCCCAGCGGAGCCACACAGTGAGGAGAGACTGAACATCCACTTAAGGCAGTCATTCCATCAGATGAAGCTGCTTGCTGCACGTAGCTGGCTGTGAGTCCTGAAAGGATCGAGTGACCGTTGGAGATCACATCATGGATGAGCGGTGGGGGGGGACCCTTCATCCCCCCCAAGCTCTGCTGCAGCCACTGCTGTCCCCTAATCCCTCCCCCTCCCCTGGGCCAGCCTCTTGTCTTTTCCCATGGCCCTTCATAAGTAGCTCAGCTGTGCTGTCAAATATAAAGTGTATTTATGTCATTCACTGCAGTTCCAGTTTCTCTCTGGAAGCTGATGTGTCCAAGTGAACCCCCAGCTTGATGCCAGGACAGTCAGAGCCAGGTTTACTCTGCTGTGAGGGATGCCTGCAGTGTAACAACAACAAATAAGGCATTAACTTCAATTTTTGTCTCCAAATACCTTTTGTGTTTGTCCACGAGGAGTCGCAATGTTTTCATAAGAAAAAAATCCTTATCTGAGCAGCAGATGGCAACAATGCAGAAGTGAGGGCTAGCTGTTTTATTAAAGCGAAATGGGATAATCGTCAAAACCATGCCGTGAGAGTAAGTTTGTTCAAATGTAAACGTTGATCATAGCAGATATTTTGCATCGTGAGAAGTGACAGATTTCCCCCACATGAAAAACAGACAGGAAATGTTTGAAATGAGTGGCAGCTTTTTGAAATTGTTGTTCTTTATAGTGATGTTCCTAGAAACACATTACTCCATTGAATGAAATACATTTGTAGTCAACATTTCATTAAATTCCTGATGCTTTTACTTTAAACTAGGATCAATGGAAGAATATATGTGAAGTCAGTGTTGTGATGAGCTGTTATGTAGATTTTTTGAAACATCTTTCAGCATGTAGTTTTCCTTCCTGGTTACCACTGTCTTTTATTCTGTTCTGACGTCCACATTAGTGAATGTTTGGGCAGAAATGCATTGATGCACTGACAACCTTCTCATTTCTGTCAGATTTTCAAACAGATCTCTTGCACATACACTGTGTTTATACTGTGCATAACAATGAATCCCATCTCTCTTCTTTGCTCTTGCCAGCTGAAACATTTGTTGGGTGAAGCTCAATTAGGGCCCAGTGTGCAGGAAGAACCTCAGCAAATCACTGAGCTGAAGGCAGAATATGAGTCCTGCAGGAGGGAGAAGGTTTTGTCAAGCAGAGACACGAGGCTCTCCAACTGAAACTGGGAAATACTTAAGGCCTGAAGTTTTTCTTGCTTCTGAACACGTAACTGATTTATAGAGGAAATTATTTGCAGTAAAAATTAACACGCACTGAGATCTGTAGGTTTTAATTTGCCTTCTTGTTGCTACACTATGAACCATGAAACAAAATGCTCACATGTGACTGGAACCAGGCTTCAATTTGTGACTAAACCAGAAATGCGATATGATGGAGGTCTGATGAAAACTTTTCTGTTTTGTGAAAATCATTTTCACACACATTTCATAATCTGTTGCTGCAGCTTATGTTTGAATAGCTGAACTAGATAATGGTCAATGAGCAACCAGAGAAATCCTTCTACCTGCTCTGAATGCTCTCTGTGTCCTGCAGTATTCAAATACTCGCTGCCCCCCCCCCCCCCCCCACATGTCCCGCTCTTTCCAATGTGCACTTTTCACCTGACCTCTGCACGGTCTGCGTTCACAGTGAAGTGCTGGAAGGTTCCTGGAAGTGGCTTCACACCTCCGCGCTCCCAGCCCGACTTGTTGATAGGCTGTCTGACGCAGGACAAGCTGCTATTTCTGATGGCTGCATCTGACACTGCTCTCTGTCTGCATCCCAAACTAGGATTTGTTGGAGCAATGAGAGTTTTCCCTCTGAACACACATCAGGCTGCCAAATGTTTTTCTTTCTTTCAGGCTGGATAGTTCACTTTGTTTTGCAACGTTAATTGTCGAATAACAGCTTTTTCTTGTAAAGAGCTTTCGTAAAGCTGCTCTACATTCATAACAAAGATAGAAGATGAAACTACTAACAAAATCATTGAAGTCATGCTGATGCGCTATGTGTTGGCTAAATGTCTGTAGTATTGATTGGGACTTCCGCTGCAATCACTTGTCTTGACTTGAAGTGAAATGTAAACTGTGACTTTGCAGTTGTCCGTCTGTAAGCCTTTTAGACGCTGGGATTGGGTTAGTAGAATTTCCAAGGTGAGTTGAAATGTGTTTGACCAGGACAGTGAATCATGTGTCAAACAGGGCAGCATAGCAATACACTGGTCAGCTTGGACCCCGCATAGCTAGACCTGCCCCAGTTCTAGTCTGGCTCTTTGTGAATCTGCGTGTTTGTCCAGATATTCTGGCTTGTTCAAACGTTCCCCCTCCCAAAAAATACATTTCTGTTTAATCATAAATGTGTGTGCTCGTCTCTCGCTCAGTGTAAAAGCAGAATAAGAATGAATAGAGGTCAGGTAGTTTGCATGGCAGCCATTGTGATCAGTGTGTGGGGAGATAAATGTCACAAACAATGTAAAAGCACCTTGGGAACAGTAGACAATTTGATGTTCACACCAGATCATCCTTCAAAATATTTTCTTTGTGTTCCTGTTCTTATACCCATTCTGTGAAGCAGACATGGGGCCTGCAAGGCATTGTTTCTGTCCCGTCTGACCTCAATGGACTTCACAGAGTGTCAGGGACCGAGGACAATCCAGAACTACACAGAGTGTCAGGGACCGAGGACAATCCAGAACAACACAGAGTGTCAGGGTCCGAGGACAATCCTGAACTACACAGAGTGTCAGGGACCGAGGACAATCCAGAACTACACAGAGTGTCAGGGTCCGAGGACAATCCAGAACTACACAGAGTGTCAGGGTCCGAGGACAATCCAGAACTACACAGAGTGTCAGGGTCCGAGGACAATCCAGAACTACACAGAGTGTCAGGGTCCGAGGACAATCCAGAACTACACAGAGTGTCAGGGACCGAGGACAATCCAGAACTACACAGAGTGTCAGGGTCCGAGGACAATCCAGAACTACACAGAGTGTCAGGGACCGAGGACAATCCAGAACTACACAGAGTATCAGGGTCCGAGGACAATCCAGAACTACACAGAGTGTCAGGGTCCGAGGACAATCCAGAACTACACAGAGTGTCAGGGACCGAGGACAATCCAGAACTACACAGAGTGTCAGGGACCGAGGACAATCCAGAACTACACAGAGTGTCAGGGACCGAGGACAATCCAGAACTACACAGAGTGTCAGGGACCGAGGACAATCCAGAACTACACAGAGTGTCAGGGTCCGAGGACAATCCAGAACTACACAGAGTGTCAGGGTCCGAGGACAATCCAGAACTTCACAGAGTGTCAGGGTCCAGAACTACACAGAGTGTCAGGGACCGAGGACAATCCAGAACTACACAGAGTGTCAGGGTCCGAGGACAATCCAGAACTACACAGAGTGTCAGGGACCGAGGACAATCCAGAACTACACAGAGTGTCAGGGTCCGAGGACAATCCAGAACTACACAGAGTGTCAGGGTCCGAGGACAATCCAGAACTACACAGAGTGTCAGGGACCGAGGACAATCCAGAACTACACAGAGTGTCAGGGACCGAGGACAATCCAGAACTACACAGAGTGTCAGGGACCGAGGACAATCCAGAACTACACAGAGTGTCAGGGACCGAGGACAATCCAGAACTACACAGAGTGTCAGGGACCGAGGACAATCCAGAACTACACAGAGTGTCAGGGTCCGAGGACAATCCAGAACTACACAGAGTGTCAGGGTCCGAGGACAATCCAGAACTTCACAGAGTGTCAGGGTCCAGAACTACACAGAGTGTCAGGGACCGAGGACAATCCAGAACTACACAGAGTGTCAGGGTCCGAGGACAATCCAGAACTACACAGAGTGTCAGGGTCCGAGGACAATCCAGAACTACACAGAGTGTCAGGGACCGAGGACAATCCAGAACTACACAGAGTGTCAGGGTCCGAGGACAATCCAGAACTACACAGAGTGTCAGGGTCCGAGGACAATCCAGAACTACACAGAGTGTCAGGGACCGAGGACAATCCAGAACTACACAGAGTGTCAGGGACCGAGGACAATCCAGAACTACACAGAGTGTCAGGGACCGAGGACAATCCAGAACTACACAGAGTGTCAGGGACCGAGGACAATCCAGAACTACACAGAGTGTCAGGGACCGAGGACAATCCAGAACTACACAGAGTGTCAGGGACCGAGGACAATCCAGAACTACACAGAGTGTCAGGGTCCGAGGACAATCCAGAACTACACAGAGTGTCAGGGTCCGAGGACAATCCAGAACTTCACAGAGTGTCAGGGTCCAGAACTACACAGAGTGTCAGGGACCGAGGACAATCCAGAACTACACAGAGTGTCAGGGACCGAGGACAATCCAGAACTACACAGAGTGTCAGGGTCCGAGGACAATCCTGAACTACACAGAGTGTCAGGGACCGAGGACAATCCAGAACTACACAGAGTGTCAGGGACCGAGGACAATCCAGAACTACACAGAGTGTCAGGGACCGAGGACAATCCAGAACTACACAGAGTGTCAGGGACCGAGGACAATCCAGAACTACACAGAGTGTCAGGGACCGAGGACAATCCAGAACTACACAGAGTGTCAGGGACCGAGGACAATCCAGAACTACACAGAGTGTCAGGGTCCGAGGACAATCCAGAACTACACAGAGTGTCAGGGACCGAGGACAATCCTGAACTACACAGAGTGTCAGGGACCGAGGACAATCCTGAACTACACAGAGTGTCAGGGACCGAGGACAATCCAGAACTACACAGAGTGTCAGGGACCGAGGACAATCCTGAACTACACAGAGTGTCAGGGTCCGAGGACAATCCTGAACTACACAGAGTGTCAGGGACCGAGGACAATCCAGAACTACACAGAGTGTCAGGGTCCGAGGACAATCCAGAACTACACAGAGTGTCAGGGTCCGAGGACAATCCAGAACTTCACAGAGTGTCAGGGTCCAGAACTACACAGAGTGTCAGGGACCGAGGACAATCCAGAACTACACAGAGTGTCAGGGACCGAGGACAATCCTGAACTACACAGAGTGTCAGGGACCGAGGACAATCCAGAACTACACAGAGTGTCAGGGTCCGAGGACAATCCTGAACTACACAGAGTGTCAGGGACCGAGGACAATCCTGAACTACACAGAGTGTCAGGGACCGAGGACAATCCAGAACTACACAGAGTGTCAGGGACCGAGGACAATCCTGAACTACACAGAGTGTCAGGGTCCGAGGACAATCCTGAACTACACAGAGTGTCAGGGACCGAGGACAATCCAGAACTACACAGAGTGTCAGGGTCCGAGGACAATCCAGAACTACACAGAGTGTCAGGGACCGAGGACAATCCAGAACTACACAGAGTGTCAGGGACCGAGGACAATCCAGAACTACACAGAGTGTCAGGGACCGAGGACAATCCAGAACTACACAGAGTGTCAGGGACCGAGGACAATCCAGAAGCAGACTCGAACAACAAATTGGTGTTTGCAGGTTTTATTGAACAGTCGGGGCAAGATGGTTTACATCCGGCGATCAGAGAGGTGGTCCAAGTCCAGTCAGGGGTCGGTACATGGTTGAATCCAAAACACAAAGAATGGGCTGGAGTCATGAAGGAAAAACAACAACGACGAGCAGAGACATGAAGTAGTGGGGTTTAAATACATGAGGAAGTCACAAGTGACAGACGGAGGATTGCAGATCAAAACAGGAAGTGAACACAGAGTAGAGGCGTCGACACACACACACACACACACACACGGCACAGACGCACACACACACACATACAAGGCACAGACACACACATACACACACACACGGCACAGACAGACCCGTACACAGAGTCAGGTCCAAGAAGAAGGTTGAGTCTATCTTGTCCAATCTGAGCCGTTTGTTGTGGGGTGATTTGATCGTGCTGCCTTCAGGGCACAGACACTGTGTCATCCACTGTGATGCAGGAAGAACAGGTTGTGTCTTATTTTCACTGGTATTTGAGAACCACAATGCCCCTTGATGAGAATAAAATGTATTTGAACACGTACAGAAGGAATCTATAAAAAGTTTTAAATACAGATTGAAAAAATATATGAATACATATAAATGATACGTGTATGTTCTTTGTGATTTAAAAACAAATTAAGTAAACTGGAGGCTGAGAAGGGAATGTGTGGTTACAGCAACACCCAGGAGGAGCTGGAGAAAGCTTCTTCTACGAAGAAGGAGCTGGATGAGGAAAAGGGCCAAGGCCTGGATGACGATCGTTTAGAACCAGTGGTGTGCAGGCCGGGCAGCAGGGCAGCAGGGCAGCAGGGCAGCAGGGCAGCAGGGCAGCAGGGCAGCAGGGCAGCAGGGCAGCAGGGCAGCAGGGCAGCAGGGCAGCCGGGCAGCAGGGCAGCAGGGCAGCAGGGCAGCAGGGCAGCAGGGCAGCAGGGCAGCAGGGCAGCAGGGCAGCAGGGCAGCAGGGCAGCCGGGCAGCAGGGCAGCAGGGCAGCAGGGCAGCCGGGCAGCAGGGCAGCAGGGCAGCAGGGCAGCAGGGCAGCAGGGCTCGCAGCCCTGTCCAAATTATTTGTCTTTTTTTTTTAATTCAAAAAGTAATTCTGAAATCTGTGTCCGGAATTATCAATTAGTGACTGGACTTCTTTTCCCCGCCACAGCAGACGTCACTACCTTGTACCTCCGTCGCTTTATTATGATGTCACTAAAGCCCCGTCTCCACCGCACACAAGTGCCGGGGCGGAGCGGAGCGGTTCGGAGCAGTTCGGAAGCACAACCCCGACCGAAATTTTGGATCGTGTCTCCACTGCAGAGAGGAGCATGAAAAGTGGGCGGGGCTTATGAGCTCCGCAGAAATGTGACATAACAGAAAAGAACGTCGTCAGATGTAGATCTTATGAATCCTCTGTTGTTGTTTAAATTCTCCACTTTGCACTGTTATTTTTTGCAGCGGAAAAAAAAAAAGTTATTTTTTGCAGCAGTCATTTTTTTGCAGTGGAGAGCTGCAGCGCAACTTCCGTGTTTGTTTTGAGAGAG
This sequence comes from Blennius ocellaris, assembly GCF_963422515.1. NCBI lineage: Eukaryota > Metazoa > Chordata > Actinopteri > Blenniiformes > Blenniidae > Blennius > Blennius ocellaris. The sequence goes on along the minus strand of NC_137656.1, from coordinate 29,230,421 downwards.
CGAGTCGCTCGGCCGCTTGCCAGCGACTTGCCTCGCACTCGAGCACTTGGGTGTGGGGCAAGTGGCCGGAGCGTTCCCCCCGGTTGGCTGAGGCACAGACACGGGAGTCTGAGCTTTCTGCAGGAGGTTCTCCACTCCGGCGCCTCCGTGTTCCGGCAGCACAGCGCCGGAACACGGAGGCTCCGAGCTCCGAGCTCCGAGCTCCGAGCTCCGAGCTCCGAGCTCCGAGCTCCGAGCTCCGAGCTCCAAGCTCCTTTTCATGGCTTCCGCGGTCCGTCCCCGCGATAAAGCGCCACTGACCGCGGCTGAACAGAACGCTGACCGCCTCTGGAAAGCGGAGCTGCCGGAGCACGGTCAGCGCCGGAGACGAAAGCTCCAGACTCCGGTGTCACGGACGCGCATCAGCGCCACGGCGAGCGCTATGCTGCAAACAGAAAACTCCAACGCGATGCAAAGTCCCTCCCCCCCCCCCGTGCCTCAAGTCGCTCTTTCACAACAAACACTAAAGTTGAGCAGCAAAGAAAAGAAAAGGAAAATAAAAACAACCAGAGCACAGCTGACCACACTGACAGCAGAGGATTCATCCAGCCAGCACATTAACATATTGAGGGCGTGTAGTAAATCACTGACCAATCAGCAGAAAGCAGCTCAAACTCAGACCCGTTCCATGGTCCCCGGCACCCCAAAGGATGGGTAGCGGAAAAGCGGTCGCCTTTGGAGCGGTCTAGAGCGGTTTAGACTGCTTTACATGTCGTGAGACGCGAGCCGGAGCGGTTTAGACCCGTCTAGGCTGGTACTTTCTGTGCGGTGGAGACGGGGCTTAAGTGACAGTGTCCGACTGTCACACTTACGTGATTGACTTTCCTTAACTCCTTTAGGAAGCCTCCTAACACCTTTCACTAACTCCTTTAGGAAGCCTCCTAACACCTTTCACTAACTCCTTTAGGAAGCCTCCTAACACTTTTCACTAACTCCTTTAGGAAGCCTCCTAACACCTTTCCCTAACTCCTTTAGGACGCCTCCTAACACCTTTCCTTACTCCTTTAGGACACCTCTAACTCATTTCCTTAACTCCTTTAGGAATCCTCCTAACACCTTTACTTAACTCCTTTAGGAAGCCTCCTAACACCTTTCACTAACTCCTTTAGGAAGCCTCCTAACACCTTTCACTAACTCCTTTAGGAAGCCTCCTAACACTTTTCACTAACTCCTTTAGGAAGCCTCCTAACACCTTTCCCTAACTCCTTTAGGACGCCTCCTAACACCTTTCCTTACTCCTTTAGGACACCTCTAACTCATTTCCTTAACTCCTTTAGGAATCCTCCTAACACCTTTACTTAACTCCTTTAGGAAGCCTCCTAACACCTTTCACTAACTCCTTTAGGAAGCCTCCTAACACCTTTCACTAACTCCTTTAGGAAGCCTCCTAACACTTTTCACTAACTCCTTTAGGAAGCCTCCTAACACCTTTCCCTAACTCCTTTAGGACGCCTCCTAACACCTTTCCTTACTCCTTTAGGACACCTCTAACTCATTTCCTTAACTCCTTTAGGAATCCTCCTAACACCTTTACTTAACTCCTTTAGGAAGCCTCCTAACACCTTTCACTAACTCCTTTAGGAAGCCTCCTAACACCTTTCACTAACTCCTTTAGGAAGCCTCCTAACACTTTTCACTAACTCCTTTAGGAAGCCTCCTAACACCTTTCCCTAACTCCTTTAGGACGCCTCCTAACACCTTTCCTTACTCCTTTAGGACACCTCTAACTCATTTCCTTAACTCCTTTAGGAATCCTCCTAACACCTTTACTTAACTCCTTTAGGAAGCCTCCTAACACCTTTCACTAACTCCTTTAGGAAGCCTCCTAACACCTTTCACTAACTCCTTTAGGAAGCCTCCTAACACTTTTCACTAACTCCTTTAGGAAGCCTCCTAACACCTTTCCCTAACTCCTTTAGGACGCCTCCTAACACCTTTCCTTACTCCTTTAGGACACCTCTAACTCATTTCCTTAACTCCTTTAGGAATCCTCCTAACACCTTTACTTAACTCCTTTAGGAAGCCTCCTAACACCTTTCACTAACTCCTTTAGGAAGCCTCCTAACACCTTTCACTAACTCCTTTAGGAAGCCTCCTAACACTTTTCACTAACTCCTTTAGGAAGCCTCCTAACACCTTTCCCTAACTCCTTTAGGACGCCTCCTAACACCTTTCCTTACTCCTTTAGGACACCTCTAACTCATTTCCTTAACTCCTTTAGGAATCCTCCTAACACCTTTACTTAACTCCTTTAGGAAGCCTCCTAACACCTTTCACTAACTCCTTTAGGAAGCCTCCTAACACCTTTCACTAACTCCTTTAGGAAGCCTCCTAACACCTTTCACTAACTCCTTTAGGAAGCCTCCTAACACTTTTCACTAACTCCTTTAGGAAGCCTCCTAACACCTTTCACTAACTCCTTTAGGAAGCCTCCTAACACCTTTCACTAACTCCTTTAGGAAGCCTCCTAACACCTTTTCTCAACTCCTTTAGGACGCCTCACCATCCTTTCCTTAACTCCTTTAGGAAGCCTCCAAACACCTTTCCTTAACTCCTTTAGGACGCCTCCTAACACCTTTCCTTAACTCCTTTAGGAAGCCTCCTAACACCTTTCCTTAACTCCTGTAGGAAGCCTCCTAACACCTTTAGGCAGCCTCCTAACACCTTTCCTTAACTCCTTTAGGAAGCCTACTAGCACCTTTAGGAAGCCTCCTAACACCTTTCCTAACTCCTTTCCTAAACTCCTTTACGAAGCCTCCTAGCACCTTTCCTTACTCCTTTAGGATGCCTCTAACTCCTTTCCTTAACTCCTTTAGGAATCCTCCTAACACCTTTACTTAACTCCTTTAGGAAGCCTCCTAACACCTTTCCTTAACTCCTTTAGGAAGCCTCCTAACACCTTTCCTTAACTCCTTTAGGAAGCCTCCTAACACCTTTAGGAAGCCTCCTAACGCCTTTCCTAACTCCTTTTGGACGCCTCCTAACACCGTTCCTTAACTCCTTTAGGAAGCCTCCTAACACCTTTCCTTAACTCCTATAGGAAGCCTCCTAACACCTTTCCTAACACCTTTCATTAACTCCTTTAGGACGCCTCCTAACACCTTTCCTTAACTCCTTTAGGAAGCCTCCTAACACCTTTCCTAACACCTTTCCTAACTCCTTTCCTAAACTCCTTTACGAAGCCTCCTAACACCTTTCCTAACTCCTTTAGGAAGCCTCCTAACACCTTTAGGAAGCCTCCTAACGCCTTTCCTAACTCTTTTTGGACACCTCCTAACACCGTTCCTTAACTCCTTTAGGAAGCCTCCTAACACCTTTCATTAACTCCTTTAGGACGCCTCCTAACACCTTTCCTTAACTCCTTTAGGAAGCCTCCAAACACCTTTCCTAACACCTTTCCTAACTCCTTTCCTAAACTCCTTTACGAAGCCTCCTAACACCTTTCCTTACTCCTTTAGGACACCTCTAACTCATTTCCTTAACTCCTTTAGGAATCCTCCTAACACCTTTATTTAACTCCTTTAGGAAGCCTCCTAACACCTTTCACTAACTCCTTTAGGACGCCTCCTAACACCTTTCACTAACTCCTTTAGGAAGCCTCCTAACGCCTTTCCTAACTCCTTTTGGACGCCTCCTAACACCGTTCCTTAACTCCTTTAGGAAGCCTCCTAACACCTTTCCTTAACTCCTATAGGAAGCCTCCTAACACCTTTCCTAACACCTTTCATTAACTCCTTTAGGACGCCTCCTAACACCTTTCCTTAACTCCTTTAGGAAGCCTCCTAACACCTTTCCTAACACCTTTCCTAACTCCTTTCCTAAACTCCTTTACGAAGCCTCCTAACACCTTTCCTAACTCCTTTAGGAAGCCTCCTAACACCTTTAGGAAGCCTCCTAACGCCTTTCCTAACTCCTTTTGGACACCTCCTAACACCGTTCCTTAACTCCTTTAGGAAGCCTCCTAACACCTTTCATTAACTCCTTTAGGACGCCTCCTAAAACCTTTCCTTAACTCCTTTAGGAAGCCTCCAAACACCTTTCCTAACACCTTTCCTAACTCCTTTCCTAAACTCCTTTACGAAGCCTCCTAACACCTTTCCTTACTCCTTTAGGACACCTCTAACTCATTTCCTTAACTCCTTTAGGAATCCTCCTAACACCTTTACTTAACTCCTTTAGGAAGCCTCCTAACACCTTTCACTAACTCCTTTAGGACGCCTCCTAACACCTTTCACTAACTCCTTTAGGAAGCCTCCTAACACCTTTCCCTAACTCCTTTAGGACGCCTCCTAACACCTTTCCTTACTCCTTTAGGACACCTCTAACTCATTTCCTTAACTCCTTTAGGAATCCTCCTAACACCTTTACTTAACTCCTTTAGGAAGCCTCCTTAAACCTTTCACTAACTCCTTTAGGATGCCTCCTAACACCTTTCACTAACTCCTTTAGGATGCCTCCTAACACCTTTCCTTACTCCTTTAGGACACCTCTAACTCATTTCCTTAACTCCTTTAGGAATCCTCCTAACACCTTTCCTTACTCCTTTAGGACACCTCTAACTCATTTCCTTAACTCCTTTAGGAATCCTCCTAACACCTTTACTTAACTCCTTTAGGAAGCTTCCTAACACCTTTCACTAACTCCTTTAGGATGCCTCCTAACACCTTTCCTTACTCCTTTAGGACACCTCTAACTCATTTCCTTAACTCCTTTAGGAATCCTCCTAACACCTTTACTTAACTCCTTTAGGACGCTTCCTAACACCTTTCCCTAACTCCTTTAGGACGCCTCCTATCACCTTTCCTTACTCCTTTAGGACACCTCTAAGTCATTTCCTTAACTCCTTTAGGAATCCTCCTAACACCTTTACTTAACTCCTTTAGGAAGCCTCCTAACACCTTTTCTCAACTCCTTTAAGAAGCCTCCTAACACCTTTCCTTAACTCCTTTAGGAAGCCTCCCAGCACCTTTCCTTAACTCCTTTAGGAAGCCTCCTAACATCTTTCCTAACACCTTTCCTAACTCCTTTCCTAAACTCCTTTACGAAGCCTCCTAACACCTTTCCTTACTCCTTTAGGACACCCCTAACTCATTTCCTTAACTCCTTTAGGAATCCTCCTAACACCTTTACTTAACTCCTTTAGGAAGCCTCCTAACACCTTTCACTAACTCCTTTAGGACGCCTCCTAACACCTTTCACTAACTCCTATAGGAAGCCTCCTAACACCTTTCCCTAACTCCTTTAGGACGCCTCCTAACACCTTTCCTTACTCCTTTAGGACACCTCTAACTCATTTCCTTAACTCCTTTAGGAATCCTCCTAACACCTTTACTTAACTCCTTTAGGAAGCCTCCTAACACCTTTCACTAACTCCTTTAGGACGCCTCCTAACACCTTTCACTAACTCCTTTAGGAAGCCTCCTAACACCTTTCCCTGACTCCTTTAGGAAGCCTCCTAACACCTTTCACTAACTCCTTTAGGACGCATCCTAACACCTTTCACTAACTCCTTTAGGACGCCTCCTAACACCTTTCACTAACTCCTTTAGGACGCCTCCTAACACCTTTCACTAACTCCTTTAGGAAGCCTCCTAACACCTTTCCCTAACTCCTTTAGGACGCCTCCTAACACCTTTCACTAACTCCTTTAGGACGCCTCCTAACACCTTTCACTAACTCCTTTAGGAAGCCTCCTAACACCTTTCCCTAACTCCTTTAGGAAGCCTCCTAACACCTTTCCTTAACTCCTATAGGAAGCCTCCTAACACCTTTCCTTACACCTTTCATTAACTCCTTTAGGACGCCTCCTAACACCTTTCCTTAACTCCTTTAGGAAGCCTCCTAACACCTTTCCTAACACCTTTCCTAACTCCTTTCCTAAACTCCTTTACGAAGCCTCCTAACACCTTTCCTAACTCCTTTACGAAGCCTCCTAACACCTTTCCTTACTCCTTTAGGACACCTCTAACTCATTTCCTTAACTCCTTTAGGAATCCTCCTAACACCTTTACTTAACTCCTTTAGGAAGCCTCCTAACACCTTTCACTAACTCCTTTAGGACGCCTCCTAACACCTTTCACTAACTCCTTTAGGAAGCCTCCTAACACCTTTCCCTAACTCCTTTAGGACGCCTCCTAACACCTTTCCTTACTCCTTTAGGACACCTCTAACTCATTTCCTTAACTCCTTTAGGAATCCTCCTAACACCTTTACTTAACTCCTTTAGGAAGCCTCCTTACACCTTTCACTAACTCCTTTAGGATGCCTCCTAACACCTTTCACTAACTCCTTTAGGATGCCTCCTAACACCTTTCCTTACTCCTTTAGGACACCTCTAACTCATTTCCTTAACTCCTTTAGGAATCCTCCTAACACCTTTCCTTACTCCTTTAGGACACCTCTAACTCATTTCCTTAACTCCTTTAGGAATCCTCCTAACACCTTTACTTAACTCCTTTAGGAAGCTTCCTAACACCTTTCACTAACTCCTTTAGGATGCCTCCTAACACCTTTCCTTACTCCTTTAGGACACCTCTAACTCATTTCCTTAACTCCTTTAGGAATCCTCCTAACACCTTTACTTAACTCCTTTAGGAAGCCTCCTAACACCTTTCATTAACTCCTTTAGGACGCCTCCTAACACCTTTCCTTAACTCCTTTAGGAAGCCTCCAAACACCTTTCCTAACACCTTTCCTAACTCCTTTCCTAAACTCCTTTACGAAGCCTCCTAACACCTTTCCTTACTCCTTTAGGACACCTCTAACTCATTTCCTTAACTCCTTTAGGAATCCTCCTAACACCTTTACTTAACTCCTTTAGGAAGCCTCCTAACACCTTTCACTAACTCCTTTAGGATGCCTCCTAACACCTTTCACTAACTCCTTTAGGAAGCCTCCTAACGCCTTTCCTAACTCCTTTTGGACGCCTCCTAACACCGTTCCTTAACTCCTTTAGGAAGCCTCCTAATACCTTTCCTTAACTCCTATAGGAAGCCTCCTAACACCTTTCCTAACACCTTTCATTAACTCCTTTAGGACGCCTCCTAACACCTTTCCTTAACTCCTTTAGGAAGCCTCCTAACACCTTTCCTAACACCTTTCCTAACTCCTTTCCTAAACTCCTTTACGAAGCCTCCTAACACCTTTCCTAACTCCTTTAGGAAGCCTCCTAACACCTTTAGGAAGCCTCCTAATGCCTTTCCTAACTCCTTTTGGACACCTCCTAACACCGTTCCTTAACTCCTTTAGGAAGCCTCCTAACACCTTTCATTAACTCCTTTAGGACGCCTCCTAACACCTTTCCTTAACTCCTTTAGGAAGCCTCCAAACACCTTTCCTAACACCTTTCCTAACTCCTTTCCTTAACTCCTTTAGGAATCCTCCTAACACCTTTACTTAACTCCTTTAGGAAGCCTCCTAACACCTTTCACTAACTCCTTTAGGACGCCTCCTAACACCTTTCACTAACTCCTTTAGGAAGCCTCCTAACACCTTTCCCTAACTCCTTTAGGACGCCTCCTAACACCTTTCCTTACTCCTTTAGGACACCTCTAACTCATTTTCTTAACTCCTTTAGGAATCCTCCTAACACCTTTACTTAACTCCTTTAGGAAGCCTCCTTACACCTTTCACTAACTCCTTTAGGATGCCTCCTAACACCTTTCACTAACTCCTTTAGGATGCCTCCTAACACCTTTCCTTACTCCTTTAGGACACCTCTAACTCATTTCCTTAACTCCTTTAGGAATCCTCCTAACACCTTTCCTTACTCCTTTAGGACACCTCTAACTCACTTCCTTAACTCCTTTAGGAATCCTCCTAACACCTTTACTTAACTCCTTTAGGAAGCTTCCTAACACCTTTCACTAACTCCTTTAGGATGCCTCCTAACACCTTTCCTTACTCCTTTAGGACACCTCTAACTCATTTCCTTAACTCCTTTAGGAATCCTCCTAACACCTTTACTTAACTCCTTTAGGACGCTTCCTAACACCTTTCCCTAACTCCTTTAGGACGCCTCCTATCACCTTTCCTTACTCCTTTAGGACACCTCTAACTCATTTCCTTAACTCCTTTAGGAATCCTCCTAACACCTTTACTTAACTCCTTTAGGAAGCCTCCTAACACCTTTTCTCAACTCCTTTAAGAAGCCTCCTAACACCTTTCCTTAACTCCTTTAGGAAGCCTCCCAGCACCTTTCCTTAACTCCTTTAGGAAGCCTCCTAACATCTTTCCTAACACCTTTCCTAACTCCTTTCCTAAACTCCTTTACGAAGCCTCCTAACACCTTTCCTTACTCCTTTAGGACACCCCTAACTCATTTCCTTAACTCCTTTAGGAATCCTCCTAACACCTTTACTTAACTCCTTTAGGAAGCCTCCTAACACCTTTCACTAACTCCTTTAGGACGCCTCCTAACACCTTTCACTAACTCCTTTAGGAAGCCTCCTAACACCTTTCCCTAACTCCTTTAGGACGCCTCCGAACACCTTTCCTTACTCCTTTAGGACACGTCTAACTCATTTCCTTAACTCCTTTAGGAATCCTCCTAACACCTTTACTTAACTCCTTTAGGAAGCCTCCTAACACCTTTCACTAACTCCTTTAGGACGCCTCCTAACACCTTTCACTAACTCCTTTAGGAAGCCTCCTAACACCTTTCCCTAACTCCTTTAGGAAGCCTCCTAACACCTTTCACTAACTCCTTTAGGACGCCTCCTAACACCTTTCACGAACTCCTTTAGGACGCCTCCTAACACCTTTCACTAACTCCTTTAGGACGCCTCCTAACACCTTTCACTAACTCCTTTAGGAAGCCTCCTAACACCTTTCCCTAACTCCTTTAGGACGCCTCCTAACACCTTTCACTAACTCCTTTAGGACGCCTCCTAACACCTTTCACTAACTCCTTTAGGAAGCCTCCTAACACCTTTCCCTAACTCCTTTAGGAAGCCTCCTAACACCTTTCACTAACTCCTTTAGGACGCCTCCTAACACCTTTCACTAACTCCTTTAGGACGCCTCCTAACACCTTTCACTAACTCCTTTAGGAATCCTCCTAACACCTTTACTTAACTCCTTTAGGAAGCCTCCTAACACCTTTCACTAACTCCTTTAGGACGCCTCCTAACACCTTTCACTAACTCCTTTAGGAAGCCTCCTAACACCTTGAGGAAGCCTCCTAACACCTTTCCTTAACTCATTGAGGAAGCCTCCTAACACCTTTCCTTAACTCCTTGAGGAAGCCTCCTAACACCTTTCCTTAACTCCTTGAGGAAGCCTCCTAACACCTTTCCTTAACTCCTTGAGGAAGCCTCCTAACACCTTTCCTTAACTCCTTGAGGAAGCCTCCTAACACCTTTCCTTAACTCCTTGAGGAAGCCTCCTAACACCTTTCCTTAACTCCTTTAGGAAGCCTCCCAGCACCTTTCCTTAACTCCTTTAGGAAGCCTCCTAACATCTTTCCTAACACCTTTCCTAACTCCTTTCCTAAACTCCTTTACGAAGCCTCCTAACACCTTTCCTTACTCCTTTAGGACACCCCTAACTCATTTCCTTAACTCCTTTAGGAATCCTCCTAACACCTTTCCCTAACTCCTTTAGGACGCCTCCTAACACCTTTCACTAACTCCTTTAGGACGCCTCCTAACACCTTTCACTAACTCCTTTAGGAAGCCTCCTAACACCTTTCCCTAACTCCTTTAGGAAGCCTCCTAACACCTTTCACTAACTCCTTTAGGACGCTTCCTAACACCTTTCACTAACTCCTTTAGGACGCCTCCTAACACCTTTCACTAACTCCTTTAGGAATCCTCCTAACACCTTTACTTAACTCCTTTAGGACGCCTCCTAACACCTTTCACTAACTCCTTTAGGACGCCTCCTAACACCTTTCACTAACTCCTTTAGGACGCCTCCTAACACCTTTCACTAACTCCTTTAGGAAGCCTCCTAACACCTTTTCTCAACTCCTTTAAGAAGCCTCCTAACACCTTTCCTTAACTCCTTTAGGAAGCCTCCTAACACCTTTCCTTAACTCCTTTAGGAAGCCTCCTAACACCTTGAGGAAGCCTCCTAACACCTTTCCTTAACTCATTGAGGAAGCCTCCTAACACCTTTCCTTAACTCCTTGAGGAAGCCTCCTAACACCTTTCCTTAACTCCTTGAGGAAGCCTCCTAACACCTTTCCTTAACTCCTTGAGGAAGCCTCCTAACACCTTTCCTTAACTCCTTGAGGAAGCCTCCTAACACCTTTCCTTAACTCCTTTAGGAAGCCTCCTAACACCTTTCCTTAACTCTTTGAGGAAGCCTCCTAACACCTTTCCTTAACTCCTTTAGGAAGCCTCCTAACACCTTTCCTTAACTCCTTTAGGAAGCCTCCTAACACCTTTAGGAAGCCTCCTAACGCCTTTCCTAACTCCTTTTGGACGCCTCCTAACACCGTTCCTTAACTCCTTTAAGAAGCCTCCTAACCCCTTTCCTTAACTCCTTTAGGAAGCCTCCTAACACCTTTCCTGAACCCTGTGACATCATCCAGGGAGTCAAGTTCAAGGTAAGGTCCACAGATACGGAGACAGGAGGGACTTCCCCCCAGTGAAACAGGAGTCATACAAACACAGTTTTAGAGCAACAGGTGACATGCCAAATATTGTCATGTATTGTTTTGGTTTTTCTGGCCAGTTTTAAATAAGAATAGATGAGGACTCTTACATCCAGCCACATAACATTAACATTTACACATAATCACATTATGTAATTATATGAAAAATACCAATAACAGCCGAAAATAACAAAGAAATAAACATATTTCCATATAGATATTATAAATGTAAGTGTAACAATACCACCACAGTGACTTTTTGGTTTTGGATATTTTCTTGATTTCTGTGCCTCTTACGTCTGCCCCGATATGAAATAATGAGGAATGTTGACATAAAATGTTTATAATTGGTTCAGTGAACACACACACGCCTCAACACACAGGAGACCATGCAAACTCCTCCACCCGTACTCGAACCAGGATCTTCTGACTGTGAGGCCAGAGCGCGAACCACTCCAGCTTGTAATAAATGATATGGATACCCAGCGTTTTGGTTCCAGCACAGTTTAAACGTTCACCTTATTCACCACTGTTGTGCTTGGTGTCGGCGTTAGCTGGGAGAAAAGCAGCAGACCAGGCTGTTCTCCAGCTGGTTGGTCAGTTTGGCAGCTTGTACTTTTGGCAAACTGGAGATTTTTCTAAATGATCATGTAAAGAATCCAACTTGAGAGGACACCTGCAACAGTCCAGCTTGAAAAAAGTGTGATATTTGTGTTTTCATTGAGTGTGGGCACGATTTTTACAACTGAGAAACTTTGATCAGACTTGTCATCATAAGTCACTTTCATATCAGCTGCTTCCTGTCCTCTGAATCCTTGAAAGTCACAAAATTCAGTGTTGCTTCATTTTTTTCCGCTCTTATTCCAAAGTTTATATGCAGCACTGTGCCAACGTTTCAAGCAAGCGTGATTAAATCTTGCAAAGATGTTGAAAATAGCAAATAGAATTAGTCTTGTGAATGTGTTTATATCAATTAACTGAATGCAAAGAGAAGGAACAGAATAGAAATGAGCTTTATGTAGATAGATAGATAGATAGATAGATAGATAGATAGATAGATAGATAGATAGATAGATAGATAGATTGCTTTTATTGTCATTGTACAATAAATTGCACAACAAAATTACGGTGTAGCTAAAAACACACAGTAGACACACAATAAACACAGCAGCCATTCTCACATTCAGCATTCATTCATCTCAGCAGACGCACCATATATACAGAATAACCTAAACATTCACACACACATTCAGCTCTCACACAGTCCCGCTCACACACACCCAAGGACATAGTGCAGTAATGTAAAAGTTAAAAAAGCGACCGATAATAAGTTATGTAGAATACCAATGTAGCTGCCTGAGGTACCTTGGCTAATAAGTATGTGCGGTTGAGCACAAGGTACCTGTTATTGCACAGTAATATGTAGTATGGTGTATTGCACAGTATGAGGTGGATAGTCTGAGGTAGTAGTGTTTAACTGTTCAGTGCCGTGATAGCTTGAGGGAAGAAACTGTCCCTCAGTCTGTTGGTCCTGGTCCTGATGGACCGGTACCGCCGTCCCTCAGTCTGTTGGTCCTGGTCCTGATGGACCGGTACTGCCGTCCCTCAGTCTGTTGGTCCTGGTCCTGATGGACCGGTACCGCCGTCCCTCAGTCTATTGGTCCTGGTCCTGATGGACCGGTACCGCCGTCCCTCAGTCTATTGGTCCTGGTCCTGATGGACCGGTACCGCCGTCCTGAGGGCAGCAGTTCGAACAAGTGGTGTGCAGGGTGGGTGTGGTCAGCTTTGATCGTCTCGGCTCTTCTGAGGCGCCGTGTCATGAAGATGTCTTTTAGTGTGGGGAGGGGGCAGCCGTCTTTACGACCCTCTGGAGCCTCCTGCGGTCTGCCTCGGTGCAGTGGGAGAACCACACGGGGCTGCAGTAGGTCAGGATGCTCTCGATGGTTGATCGGTAGAAGGTCACCAGCAGCTTCTGGCAGATGTCCTTCTTCCTGAGCACCCTCAGGAAGTGCAGCCGCTGCTGGGCCTTCTTGACGACGGCCGAGGTGTTCCCAGACCACGAGAGGTCAGGAAGTTTTGGACCCTTTCCACGAGCTCGCCGTTGATGTGAAGGGGGGGTGGGTCCGACGTGCGACTCCTCCTGAAGTCCAGGACGACCTCCTTGGTCTTGGCGGTGTTCAGGATCAGTTTGTTTGTGGAGCACCAGGCAGACCGTTGCAGGACCTCGTCCCTGTATGCAGACTCGTCACCGTTGGTGATCAGTCCCACCACTGTAGTGTCGTCGGCGAACTTCACGATGGTGTTGCTGGGGTGTGCAGGTCTGCAGTCTGTTGTGTACAGTGAATAAAGCATCGGGCTCAGCACACAGCCCTGTGGGGAACCCGTGCTCAGGGATCTGGACGAGGACCGGTGAGGGCCGAGTCTGACGGTCTGGGGTCTGTTGGAAAGGAAGTCCTTAATCCAAGCGCAGGTTAGTGCGGGGAGACCCAGGTCCAACAGCTTCCTGACCAGTAGGTCAGGGATGATGGTGTTGAACGCTGAGCTGTAGTCTATGAAGAGCATTCTGACGTAGCTCCCCCGATGTTCGAGGTGGCTCAGCGCGGTGTGGAGAGCGACGGCTATTGCATCCTCCGTGGAGCAGTTGTTCCTGTAGGCGAACTGGTGGGGGTCCAAAGAGGGGGGGAGGCAGGCTTTGATATGGGTGAGGACAAGTCGCTCGAGGCACTTGGTGATGATGGGGGTAAGTGCAACCGGGCGAAAGTCTGACAGGCTGGCGGTGGCAGATTTCTTTGGTATCGGAATGATGGTGGCGGACTTGAGGCAGGCTGGGATGGAGGCTTGCGTCAGGGAGAGGTTGAAGATTTTGGTGAAGACCTCCGCGAGCTGGTCTGCACAGGCCTTGAGCACCTTCCCAGAAACACCGTCGGGTCCGGGCGCCTTCCTCGGGTTGGCTCTGCTGAGGGTGCGTCTCACCTCATGTACCTGCACGGTCAGTGGCTGACGACTGGGAGTTGGCTGGGGTGGGGGCAGGGCGACTGCAGACTGCTGGGGTGGGGGCAGGGTGACTGCAGACTGCTGGGGTGGGGGCAGGGCGACTGCAGACTGCTGGGCTGGGACCTCGAAGCGAGCAAAG
>NC_137656.1:29204149-29211649 GCF_963422515.1 Blennius ocellaris | reverse complement strand
CATGTACCACCCCGACCTCCGCAGGGTCTGCAGACGAGCCTTCCAGAGAGCATGTGAAGCCACACAGGTGCTCTGTGGCGTCAACTCTACTGGCTCGCTGTCCTCTGTGCTGCAGAAAAGCACTGAAACGGCAGTGAAGACGAACCCGTTGTTTGTTGGGGATTTATTTTAACTGGCCCATCCAGTTCTCTTGAGGCCCGCCCACAATCACAATGCTGGCGCCGCTACTGTTTCCTACCGCAACCAAAGTTCCAACCTGAGTCCCTCACACTCAAGGTCAAGGTGCAAACTGCACTGGAAACCCACAACATTTTTTTCATACAAGATTGCTAATGGCTGTGTTGGAATAAAACTTCACAAGTACAAACTGTCAAAACAAGGAAGATTGGACCAACTCATAATGTGTCAGCCCACCGTCACTGCTGCTCTCAAACACACAACTTCTGTCCTGACGTGTCAAAGTAAACAACTTTTCACAGGCTTTAAGATGGCAGAAATTCCACAATAGCCTCAACTGAAACTGATGTTTGTGATATTCACTGATTAACACATGAATGAATATATACGTGTGAATTTATTTCTAACATGTACAAGCTGTATATGTACGTATGTGTCAGGATTGGTGGTGTGCAGGATTCAAGCGCTGACAGAACCAGGAAGGATTGTAAAGAAAATGATTTATTGAATGTTTTCCTCCAGCGGAGCGGCAATCCTCAGTGAGGGGTGTAGGAGTGGAGGTGGTCGTCACGGAGACGGATCCTCCCAGCAGGACAGAGCGGTGCACCCCGGGACTGCAGGGAGAGAACGAACAGGACACTCAGTTGCTTCCAAACACAAAGCCAACAAACTTCATGAAGAAGCTGGAGGGGCCGATTGGAGGTACCGCAGGGTGAACGTGACGACCTGGTGATGAGAGCCTGGGATCCTGGTCCTGAAGAACTGGATTCAATCGTGGGCTTCAGGTGTCCATCCTGCTCCGCCCCCTCCACCTACGCTCACACACACAACAACAAACACCCTGCAGGAGACGTCTGCGGACTGTGACAGTATGTCAGGAGAAGAGGGTTAACTCCGGTGGCGTCTGGCGATGCCAGAGGTTGAAACACCCCAACTAATATGGTGGCTGGCTTTCACTCTCCAGCAGGTAATCAGTCAGTTTTGACATTGAGTCCCTCCATAAGAATCTTTCCAATACATTCAAGCAGCATCTCATGAGTAGCAAAAGTATCCTTTAGTGTGACCAACCTCAAGTTATTTCTCCTGCTTTGGTTTTTAAGGATTTGTTCCTTGTACTTACTCGGTTCCACAAGGCATCCAAAGTCTCCTCGTGGTGTGCAGCATGTGCATCAGCCCCAGTCTCACCCCGTCTGGCCTTACCTGCAGAGACACTGCCTCGCCACCATCGCTGCTTGTTGTTGTTGAGTGTGTTGTTCAGTTTTTTTGGGGGGGGGGACTTGAAACCTGAAACTTCAGCACTGCCGTGTGCTGCACATGCCTGTTCCAGCTCGCTAATGACTATCAGTCATATTTTAATCATGCAGCGCCGCTACTGTATGAGCCCCGCAGCTGGTTAACAAGTAATAGGGCGGAGTTACGTGATGCTCCTGAACGCATCACTCAAAGCTGTCAGCTATGAATTTTTACTTTTCAACTGCAGCTTATTTGTTTTCAAAAATACATTTCTCTGAACTATTTCAGCAATAAAAAATAAAGTTTGTGTCCGAGCGGTCATGTTGGTCTGGTTTTACCTGCAGGAGCAGACAGGGGGAGTCATAAGACCTTATCTGTGCTGGTGCAAGTTTCCCCCCCCCCCCATTGAGTTTGTGCCCTGGGTTGCTGCCTACTTCAAAATCCACCCGTTTACACACATGTGAGGAGGACTTCTAAAGCGTTTCGATGTTGCCATGCTTTTTCTTGACCACAAGTATTATGTTCAAGTAATTGAAGTACTCACAGTGAGTGTATATTGTGCTAGGAATTTCTTTTAACTTTTGTGATTGTACGGGGAAAATTTGGGTCCATCCAGAACAGGGCTGGGCAACTCATTTCCCCAAAGGTCCACATAGAAAAGTGGCACTACTATCGAGGGCTGAGACTTAGCAGTAATTAGTAAGATACTGTAGAAATCACAGTAAAAATCCTATTCCTGTAGATATTTACACATGGAGGATGGTGGAGGGGGTTGACATGGTGTTGTTTTGTAGCCTGTGAGTCTTTATGCCCGGCCACGTTCCTCTGGAGTCCCAAACATTTCTGGTTTCTGGTCTGTTCATTTTTATGATACAACTATATTTTCTTTTATTTGTAATCTAATGTGTAGTTTTAATAGCACCCCAAAAAATAATGATAGAGTTGTTACAGCGGTGGGTAAACGTTCTAAAAAGAACCCACAATAAGCGAAATCGTAGTAAATAATTTTTTTTTTTTGATTGCAAGTATATATATGTTTTAAGGCTGTAAAAGCCCTCACCACACACTTTATGCACTTTTCTCAGACAGGAATGAACATTTTCTCACATTTCTCTCTTGTTTAAACTCCCAAAGTTGAAACCTTGGAAGATTTTAAAACATAAACATTCCTCTGCCTTTTGGCTGCGACCACAGGTTCCTTTGTCGGTGCAGAACGTTTTGTCGACATTGTGGGGTTTGTCAGGAACAACTTGCAAACATGCAGCACTTCAGAGTCTCACTGCTATCGATCGAACGCATTGGCGTACATGAGACACGGCACGGAGGTTGATTGACAAGCGTCTACAGTCCCTTAGCCAATCAGGACACAGAATACAATGTGCAGGTTCTCCCTTAGCCAATCAGGATGCAGAATACAATGTGCGTTCATACACCTTAAAAAGAAAAGAAGCGTGCAAAATTGCACACAAAAAAAATCTGCGAAACAGCGAGGCCGTGAAATGTGAACCACGTTATAGTGAGGGACCACTGTACATTGTTTTGCATGTTTAAAAAAAACAAACACATTTTATGTGTTGATTAAATGAAGTTGGCTTTAATGTTTTATTTTATTTAATTCATTGTATAATTAGAGCTTCTATATAGAAAACAGAGAGCCAATCAGGGATCTACACTCACAGGTGACCTGAGGTGGTCAGTGATCGCCATGGCTACACAGAGCAGCATGCTAACTGAGACACTGAGTGGCCAAATGGACCATTTCATGCTGTTTCTGAGGAAAAAAGACACTTCTTGACTTCATTGGAGCTTCTGCATCAAATCCCAGCGGACTGTGGAAGGAGTTCCTCAGTGGAGCCTGTCACTCCTGTGACGTCATAGGAAGATGGCGGAGGCTGAGAAAGCTCTATCTGCTGCGATTGAGAATCAACTTTCACTTTCCCTCATTTTTCATAGTTTTTTCCTCACTGATGACGGCAGTATGACAAAAGCATTTCATGATGAAAATACTTATTCTGTGTTGCTTTGGGTTGTTTTGGTGTCATAAGGTTTAAAGAGGCCATATTATGCAAAATCCACTTTCTAAAGGTTTCCCTACAGTTATAATCGTCTCCATACCTGGAATGTCACCCGACAAGTGAAGAAAGTCGCCGTCTCCTTCTCTGGCTCTTTTAATTCTTTTGAAAGTTGCTCTCCAACCAGCGAATTGGAAAGCAAACCCAGCCACCAACGTTTTTAACCAACCCCAACCCAGACTGACCCTCCAACCCCAACCCAGACTGACCCTCCAACCCCAACCCAGACTGACCTTCCAACCCCAACCCAGAAAGACCCTCCAACCCCAACCCAGACTGACCCTCCAACCCAAACCCAGACTGACCCTCCAACCCCAACCCAGACTGACCCTCCAACCCCAACCCAGACAGACCCTCCAACCCCAACCCAGACTGACCTTCCAACCCCAACCCAGACTGACCCTCCAACCCCAACCCAGACTGACCTTCCAACCCCAACCCAGACTGACCTTCCAACCCCAACCCAGACAGACCCTCCAACCCCAACCGACAGACCCTCCAACCCCAACCCAGACTGACCCTCCAACCCCAACCCAGACAGACCCTCCAACCCCAACCCAGACAGACCCTCCAACCCCAACCCAGACTGACCCTCCAACCCAAACCCAGACTGACCCTCCAACCCTAACCCAGACAGACCCTCCAACCCCAACCCAGACTGACCCTCCAACCCCAACCCAGACAGACCCTCCAACCCCAACCCAGACAGACCCTCCAACCCCAACCCAGACTGACCCTCCAACCCAAACCCAGACTGACCCTCCAACCCCAACCCAGACTGACCCTCCAACCCCAACCCAGACAGACCCTCCAACCCCAACCCAGACTGACCTTCCAACCCCAACCCAGACTGACCCTCCAACCCCAACCCAGACTGACCTTCCAACCCCAACCCAGACTGACCTTCCAACCCCAACCCAGACAGACCCTCCAACCCCAACCGACAGACCCTCCAACCCCAACCCAGACTGACCCTCCAACCCCAACCCAGACAGACCCTCCAACCCCAACCCAGACAGACCCTCCAACCCCAACCCAGACTGACCCTCCAACCCCAACCCAGACAGACCCTCCAACCCTAACCCAGACAGACCCTCCAACCCCAACCCAGACTGACCTTCCAACCCCAACCCAGACAGACCCTCCAACCCCAACCGACAGACCCTCCAACCCCAACCCAGACTGACCCTCCAACCCCAACCCAGACAGACCCTCCAACCCCAACCCAGACAGACCCTCCAACCCCAACCCAGACAGACCCTCCAACCCCAACCCAGACTGACACTCCAACCCCAACCCAGACTGACCCTCCAACCCCAACCCAGACTGACCCTCCAACCCCAACCGACAGACCCTCCAACCCCAACCCAGACTGACCCTCCAACCCCAACCCAGACAGACCCTCCAACCCCAACCCAGACAGACCCTCCAACCCCAACCCAGACTGACCCTCCAACCCCAACCCAGACTGACCCTCCAACCCCAACCCAGACTGACCCTCCAACCCCAACCCAGACAGACCCTCCAACCCCAACCCAGACAGACCCTCCAACCCCAACCCAGACAGACCCTCCAACCCCAACCCAGACAGACCCTCCAACCCCAACCCAGACTGACCTTCCAACCCCAACCCAGACTGACCCTCCAACCCCAACCCAGACTGACCTTCCAACCCCAACCCAGACTGACCTTCCAACCCCAACCCAGACAGACCCTCCAACCCCAACCGACAGACCCTCCAACCCCAACCCAGACTGACCCTCCAACCCCAACCCAGACAGACCCTCCAACCCCAACCCAGACAGACCCTCCAACCCCAACCCAGACTGACCCTCCAACCCCAACCCAGACAGACCCTCCAACCCTAACCCAGACAGACCCTCCAACCCCAACCCAGACTGACCCTCCAACCCCAACCGACAGACCCTCCAACCCCAACCGACAGACCCTCCAACCCCAACCCAGACTGACCCTCCAACCCCAACCCAGACAGACCCTCCAACCCCAACCCAGACAGACCCTCCAACCCCAACCCAGACTGACCCTCCAACCCCAACCCAGACAGACCCTCCAACCCCAACCCAGACTGACCTTCCAACCCCAACCCAGACAGACCCTCCAACCCCAACCGACAGACCCTCCAACCCCAACCCAGACTGACCCTCCAACCCCAACCCAGACAGACCCTCCAACCCCAACCCAGACAGACCCTCCAACCCCAACCCAGACAGACCCTCCAACCCCAACCCAGACTGACCCTCCAACCCCAACCCAGACTGACCCTCCAACCCCAACCCAGACTGACCCTCCAACCCCAACCGACAGACCCTCCAACCCCAACCCAGACTGACCCTCCAACCCCAACCCAGACAGACCCTCCAACCCCAACCCAGACAGACCCTCCAACCCCAACCCAGACTGACCCTCCAACCCCAACCCAGACAGACCCTCCAACCCCAACCGACAGACCCTCCAACCCCAACCCAGACTGACCCTCCAACCCCAACCCAGACTGACCCTCCAACCCCAACCCAGACTGACCCTCCAACCCCAACCCAGACAGACCCTCCAACCCCAACCCAGACTGACCCTCCAACCCCAACCCAGACTGACCCTCCAACCCCAACCCAGACAGACCCTCCAACCCCAACCCAGACAGACCCTCCAACCCCAACCCAGACTGACCCTCCAACCCCAACCGACAGACCCTCCAACCCCAACCCAGACTGACCCTCCAACCCCAACCCAGACAGACCCTCCAACCCCAACCCAGACAGACCCTCCGACCCCAACCCAGACTGACCCTCCAACCCCAACCGACAGACCCTCCAACCCCAACCCAGACTGACCCTCCAACCCCAACCCAGACTGACCCTCCAACCCCAACCCAGACAGACCCTCCAACCCCAACCCAGACTGACCCTCCAACCCCAACCCAGACTGACCCTCCAACCCCAACCCAGACAGACCCTCCAACCCCAACCCAGACAGACCCTCCAACCCCAACCCAGACTGACCCTCCAACCCCAACCGACAGACCCTCCAACCCCAACCCAGACAGACCCTCCAACCCCAACCCAGACTGACCCTCCAACCCCAACCCAGACTGACCCTCCAACCCCAACCGACAGACCCTCCAACCCCAACCCAGACAGACCCTCCAACCCCAACCCAGACTGACCCTCCAACCCCAACCGACAGACCCTCCAACCCCAACCCAGACTGACCCTCCAACCCCAACCCAGACTGACCCTCCAACCCCAACCCAGACTGACCCTCCAACCCCAACCGACAGACCCTCCAACCCCAACCCAGACTGACCCTCCAACCCCAACCGAGACTGACCCTCCAACCCCAACCCAGACAGACCCTCCAACCCCAACCCAGACTGACCCTCCAACCCCAACCCAGACTGACCCTCCAACCCCAACCCAGACAGACCCTCCGACCCCAACCCAGACTGACCCTCCAACCCCAACCGACAGACCCTCCAACCCCAACCCAGACTGACCCTCCAACCCCAACCCAGACAGACCCTCCAACCCCAACCCAGACTGACCCTCCAACCCCAACCCAGACAGACCCTCCAACCCCAACCCAGACTGACCCTCCAACCCCAACCCAGACAGACCCTCCAACCCCAACCCAGACAGACCCTCCGACCCCAACCCAGACTGACCCTCCAACCCCAACCGACAGACCCTCCAACCCCAACCCAGACTGACCCTCCAACCCCAACCCAGACTGACCCTCCAACCCCAACCCAGACTGACCCTCCAACCCCAACCCAGACAGACCCTCCAACCCCAACCCAGACTGACCCTCCAACCCCAACCCAGACAGACCCTCCAACCCCAACCCAGACTGACCCTCCAACCCCAACCCAGACTGACCCTCCAACCCCAACCCAGACTGACCCTCCAACCCCAACCCAGACAGACCCTCCAACCCCAACCCAGACTGACCCTCCAACCCCAACCCAGACTGACCCTCCAACCCCAACCCAGACAAACCCTCC